>NC_031952.1:2081734-2142973 GCF_000303195.2 Fusarium pseudograminearum CS3096 | reverse complement strand
CAGCTTATGCTACTTAGACTATACTCTTTAGGCTATTTATTTTTGTAACCTAAGACTTAGGAGGTCAACTTTTCTGCTCCCAGTAGGCAGGTCATCTCTGCAAGCTTGTTCAACCCGACTTGACGGACAGCCATCGATGCACATGTTTCATGTAAAAAGGGAAGCTTGAGTCGAGTTTCAGTTTCGGGAAATCGATCTCAAAAGTCTTGGAGTGTCGTAACGCATATCTTGAGCTATTCTGACTCCCGCTTCATAGCACAGACGTGTCAAAATACGTTAACATTACCATATCATGCTCTTGCTGTGATATAAATTGGTTCTCTGCATATGTCTCGAATCCCGTTGAATCTACGGATAGAACCTAGCTTAATGTGTCGATTCAACAACTGGGAACCCATGTTCTTGAGCTGAAGTGGTAAGCGAGGCTAATTACCTGAAACGACCAGGCCAGGGTCAACCCGATGGAGGGCGGTTGAGAAAAGAGACAGTGCCTAGGAATTCGAGGAATCAAAAGGCCATGGGCTCGAAGTGAGGAACCTGCAACACAGCAAAGAGACTTGCAAGTACGAAGCAGCTGGCCTGTTTATCTCATGATAACACACATGCTATAAGCAGGGATTGAGAATTTCCCCCACCATAACGGTTTCTGGTTTAGGCTGAGAGATCTCTCTCCCCACGAGAAAAGAGATGACAAGAGAGAGAACTCACTGCTATGTATGCTCTTTTCGCTCTGCAGCCCTAAGCGCATACTGCCCGATTCGTCTCTCGATCCCCTACCAGGGACTGCAAGCGCCATCGCTTCCAGTAAATGGCTTTTTCGAGAAAAAAGCAATATGAAACTGGGAGCATGATACTTTGGCGATGCTCCCAAGCATCGGTCACTTCTCATCGCTCACTTTTGCGAGTTCCGCAATGGTTTATGACACTGGAATGGGGGAACAGATGTATTAAGGAAGCCGTTCCTGCAGAAAAGGGGACGGTCGCTGTTGAACTTTAAACATCTCTTTTCCCGTCTTATTTACGATGTGTAACTACTCCTATGTATGAGTTGCTTTCTTTCATCCACTATCTATATGAGTGTAGAACTTCACTAATTGGTGATTCAGGTCGAGTTTCGGTGCCAACATCACGCTTGGATTGTACGAAAATGGTGTCCCAACTACGAAAGATCTCAGAGACCATGCTCGCCCCGAGTTGTTGATCCCCCAGAGTTTTGGTATGTTTCATTTGATATAGATTACATCTCACACCAGCCGAGCGAGACATAGCTGACCAGTGAGTGTACAGGGGCCACAAGCTGTGCTCTAAATGTCAACCTCCCGGACAGCTGGCTGAAGCTGTGAGAAGGCATTACAGTGTTATTGGTTGATGGACGAGATATATATCACCATGAAACCTTCTATTTCCCGACATTTATCTGTTGTTACAAATGCTTCTTTGTTATTCTTACTATTTATTATGGATTGGTCTGGGAAAATTGATTTTTGCAGATCAACACCAAGGAGAAGGACTTGGCGAATGGCGCAATTGACATTGTAGATATATACCCTTATTAGAGGCGCTTTCATCTTTTCACATTATATTTAATGGCTCATGATCTTCGGTACATGCGTTCTCTCTCAGCAATCATCTCCATCGACTGTCCGCCGCCAACCAGATGGCTAGGCTAGGGTGCAATACGAACATGACGAGGACCAAACTGCGGCGTTTCAAATAAGAGTCTGCTTGCTATCTAGGTAATTTGTACCGAATGATGGCAAAATATGGACCTGTCTGTTGCTTCCAAGGATATAAAACGGCACCGTGTTCAACCCCAGCTGATTAAGTGCTCAATCTTTGGCTTTTTAGAAGATCTCCGTCGCTGGAGACCTGGAATTTCTTATGGCGATTTGCGTTGGTCAAAACTCAAATAAGGGAAGCCAAAGTCTTGTCCCAGAACGATGTTTCTGAGTTGTCATGATACTGCTAGTTGAAGGAAGGCCGGCTGGCGGGCCATCATTGATTGTGATTGTCACTAACAAACCTAAGTTAGCTTATCGATAAAGCTTTATTTTTGCGTCAACCCTGCGCGTCAAAGTTAATTATATCATACCTACCTATTCAATTTCACAGCTCGCAACTCTGATACCCATACCATCAACGTTCTCTCGCCATGGCTCCGGGATCGTCTACCGGAGCCCAATCCGGGCCAGATAGTAAAAAGCGGAAAGCCGATACTTCAGCTGCAAATGGCCGCGGCGACAACTTTGCGCAGAGGCGCCAAATGGTCTACGCAGCACGCAGTATTCCTGCACAACCTGCTGAGGCTGTAATAAAGGATGGGAATCTCGATGTTCAGGCCTTTGTGGCAGCTCGTGAATTCGAAATCCGCGCTCTGGAGCAAAGTAAGGCAACGTCCAAGGCCGTTAGTAGCAGTCGTGCCTTTCAGAAACCCCCCCGGGGCTTACGCCGTCGCACGGCAAGCCACAACCCCAAGCGGGTACCTCGTCGGCTGAGGAAACGTGCCGTAAAGGAAATGAAGGATGACAACACCCCAGTAGTGGAAGCGAGACGGAGAAAGCCCAGGACAACAAGAGCGAGGATACGAGCTGAGACAGCGCGAAAGTTGGGGATCTTAGCGACGAGGAAGCGCAAGGCCAGTCTGGCGAAGGCGAAGAAGGATGGAGATGTCGATATGGAAAAGTCATTGGCTGTTGTGGGACGGGCACCGAGACCGAAGATTCGACGAAACGAACTCAACGAACCCCCGAAACCAAAGGCCAAGTTCCGCAAGCGACAACTCAACAAGACCTGGTTACCGACTCACTCATGGCATGCGAAAAGGGCAAGGATGACCGATCCCTTGGATCCTCTATGGCGATTTGCTATACCTCTGACGCCGAACGAAAAGATTCATCGACCAACCCATCGAGCACAAGGCGATAGAGGGGCAGTTATCTGGGAGACGAGCTACATGAGCACAATTGGCTTGTTTGGCAATCGCGCCGGAGTCGAACGCGTTTTGAAGCGAGTAGGTGTTATTCAAGATTCATGCTGGAATAACAAGGGAACAAAATGGAGGCTCGGAAGTAGGTCGTGGACCGGGGTTTTGAGTCGGGCCATCAACGGAAAACAGCCAAATCACGATGATCGACAAATTATTGGACCATGCACTATCCTATGGAATCCTGAGTCCCTCATGGTGGAACCAAACCAGGAGCCTAAGAAGGAACAGCGACAGGTGTTCTTCAGGATACACCCATCGGCCTTCCTTGAACTCTTTAACGAATTATTGTCATTGACAAAACAGGAAACCCCTCGGCTCTACATTGAGGACCTTCGGTTTGAAATCGGCAGTATCGACCTGTCTGGGCCAGGTTCGACAGAGGCCCTTTTGGCCGTATTGCACCCTTATTCCCGGAAAGATGAGGTCAAGACTACACACGCGGAGATGTTCAAAGGGCTGGCAGGGCTAACCAATGCGGCTACCCTACCTGCAGATACTGTGCTGAGTTTCTCGGTGCAGGATCCTCGCTTTCATTACCCCCCAAAACGCCTTGAGGTCCCTGATGATAATGATACGCAATTGCGATTGCTCGAAAAGATTGCGGCCTGGCCGGCGGAGGAGGGTTTAAAGCCATATGCCATTTTTGATCGAGACGCTCGCCATCGCGCGTCTCTCCTTCCATCACAGAAACAAGTCGACAAACGGAAAAGCAAGAAGGTCCCTGGGACGCTTCTAAAGCCAATACAAACCGACCCTCCCATCCCTATCACTCTCCTCGCCTCACGTGCGGGGACCGGCACTCAAACACAAGGCACATGGACCTTACTTGCCCCTTGGAAGTGCATACAGCATATCTGGTACTGCCTAGTACATTATCCCCTTTCTTCCGGGGGCAATCCACGCTTTGCTGGTCTAGACGAGATTCGCCACGTCGCCTTCGAGCGAGGCCAGCCTTGGTTCCCGGGAGATTTCCCTGGGACTAAGGCCGGTGCTGGTTGGGAGCTTGAACAGCGGCGTAAAAGGAAGGCTGCTTGGGAGAGACGGCCAAAGAGCAAAAGAACAGTCTGGGAATCTCTCGATCTGGGTGGAGGGAGGAAAGGTGAGGTGGGAGATGGCTTCGCTAGCGATTTTGAAATGCTATTCGGTCCTGTGGGTGCATCAGAATGTGAAGAGAGCCACGGCCAAGATGCCATGGATGTTGATAACGATGAGTCAACGGAGTCAACACAGGCACTGAAGCTACAAAAACAGCAGCGCCTATACCAACTATGCCAGATTCCCAAAGATTCCTTCACTCAAGCCACCACTTCTCCTACAACATTTACGGTACCCAGAAACGCTCTTCTAGGCGTCCGCATCTCTGTCGTCTCTCGAGGCACCATCACACCCTGCGCTCGCATCTACCGCCTCCCTTCCCGGCCTGCACCAGCACCACAATCCACTGAAACCGAGGTGCCGGCCACCATCCCTCCTGACTCACTATCACTATATTCTCTCCCACATGATCTCCGTTCACAATGGCTTTCTCAAGCACCTTCCTTTACTGGAGGTAAGGACCGGCCATCAAGAACTTCACGCCCTCACGACTTAGAATCTTTGAAACGTCAACTTGCTGCTGAACTTATCGCCAAACCCCCATTTTGCCCATCTCCGGCAGCTAACAAATCTGACATGAACGGACATCCCCTTGTTCCAAATGCCGAGGACCTGATTGGCTTTGTTACTACTGGATCCTTTAGTCTTAGTGAAGGGCATGGCATGGCTATTGGCTCTATTGCCGTTGAAAAGGTTCTGGACGATATCAGAAAGAACGCGAGGGAAGGTAGGTATTGTATCGTGCGCAATGCGGGCGAAAGCGTTGGATGGCTTGCGAGATGGGAAGCTGTTTGAATGGAAGCGTAGGTCAACGTTCATGTCACACACTACAGACTTTATTCACACGAAATCTTGGGAAAACGTGTATATACCCAGGCCTAGACCTGATCTCATGTACTAGCGAATGTTCGCTTGCTGCGCCCGTCGAGTGGAACAGCAAAATAACGATCGAGAATAGATAGGCGCCAAAAAAAAAAAGCAAGGAAGCGAAAGGCGCCATTGACACCCACGGTTCGTCTATAAAACGCACTGATGATAGAGTCATGCCATCGACACAACATATCTAAACAACTCCTATAAAATATACGCTTCAATATACTCATCTTACCAACGTAATTTGTTGTTCAAGAACGCCATGGCCTCAGAGCAGTATCCCACGGCTGTCTCTGGCGGTTGCCTTTGCGGTTCTGTCCGTTATAGAGTGACATTCCCCTCCAGCCATGACTGGAGGAGAGGCGTAATTATGATGTGCCCATCTAATCTTCACATGCTAATATATCTCTAAAGTGTTCAACGTGCCAATGCTCCCAATGCCGTAAGAATGGCGGGTCGCTCATCGCATGGCTGCATAAGGTACCCATATCAAGCGTCGCATTTACCTCGCAGACGACATTGTCGCGATACCATGCTACGCCAGACGCTGCGCGCGGCTTCTGCACCAGTTGCGGTAGCTGGCTCTTTTGGCGCAATGAAAAGTCCAACTCAATGAGCATGTCGGTTGGAACCTTCGACCAAGAAGAACTCAAGCAGTGGGGTCAGAAGTTGGCCTACTCAGAGGTGCATCTGTGGTCTGAGGATGCTATCGAGGGCATCTCCGATCATTTGCCCGGGGAGAAGTGGAAGTATCATGACAAAGGGGAGGGCATCGAGAGAATCGGATAGTATGTTTCAAAAAACACCGTGTGTTTTTGAATCTATGAAATTGCAGTTCTTATATCTTGTTGTTGCTACTTATAATAGTATAACTAAATTCGAAAACCAAGACGGAGCCTTGGGAGTGCTGATGGTATCGTTAAACATTGTGCCTTTCGAAATGAAACTCTACAACGCCGGGTTGGCCATATAGCCGTTGTCTAACAGATATTGAACCGTCCTTGAAAACGCCAAGTAAACCCAAAATCAAACTTCTCCAAGAAATAATCCAGTTATCCACACTCCACTCTCTTCTAGTCCTCTTCACTAATCTCACTCTCGTCCCCATCGGGGCTCTCCTGTTGGCTATTCTCGAAATTTTCAAATGCATCCTCGAGCTCCTTCGCAAGATCCACCTCGGGATCTTCTTCTTCGGCTTCCTCCTCCTCATCTACATCCATAGGGTCGGGTCCAGTCTCATAAAAGCTGCGGCTGTTGACAGGACTTGGCAACTTGTCAAAGTCGGGCTCGTCATCCTCTTCACCATCAGCGTCATCTCCCTCGGATTCACGCTGGTCCATAAACTCGTCAAATCGGCGAAAGGAAGGAAATGCCGGTGAGAAGTCGGTTCTACGCGTCACGTTGGTGTCGGCGCCAGGGTCTTCCACCAGAAGACCGCCATCATCGTCATCATCCTCCTCTTCCTCTTCTTCGGGAGCCGGTGTGCGTCTCTTAGGTTCAGCAGGCTTCTTTTGCTGCGCGGGCATTGGTACAGGGAGCGAGAGCGCGACATTCTTTGGCGCCTGCTTCTTCTCGGGTTTGCGCTTAACTTCTTTCTTCTGGGTAGATGGTTTGGCGCGTGCCTTTGTCGTGGGCTTCTCTGCATCCGTGTTGTTCTTTTCTGTCTTGGCGCTGGCTTTTGACGCGCTGCTATCGATGTGTGGATATTGTCTACGTAAACTATCGGGATCGCTATTGCCAGGCAGTCGAGTGATGTTCATGTTGAAGGTAGAGTCGACAAGGTCGAGAATAAAGGCCTCGCGGCTAGGATCGAAGTAAAGGACATATTGGCCGCTGCTGGTATTTCTTGTGCCTGTGAAAGCATACTTCTCGTCGTTATCGGTATAGGTGAGGTCGTATGAGGTTGTTTTGGTAGGGACCGAGGGTTTTATGCGGGCCGAGTTTGGCGCTTGGTCTGACGAGAGAGTAGGTTTGTGGTTGTCTGGAAGGGATATGAGTACTAAGAAGTTTGGTCGCGGAAGTCAAATAAACGCACATTGTATACCGGTAAAAATCTCATTAGACGTTTTGCCCAGGAGTGCGTCACCGAGAATAACGGGATAGTTGCCCGTCTTTGTCGGGTCAATAAGGCCAGACGCTGCCATGATATGATGCGCGACAGAGCGTGCAAGGGTTGAAACGTGAGGATTCGAGAGTTTCTATGTCCAAAATGTAATGAATGATGTGAAAGTATCGTATGTTGACGGCTGATAATATCCAAAAGATAGTGGTCGAGGGTTATTCAAAGTCTAAGTTGACGCGCGGGTGAAGGAAAGGGAAGTCCGGAGGAGGGTCGTCTGGGGTCTAGAATTAAGTAAGTTAAGTGTTAGTTAGTGGGGATACCCGACGGCAACAGGGGGGGGCCGAGAGAGCAAGTGGAGGCATATACAAAGGAGCCAACATGTGTCTGGGTGGATGTAAGGTTAACAAGAATAACCTTACAAAGTTACACAAACAGACCGTGATTACATGGTTCGTCAGATACTTGGGTTCCGTGATACACAATGACGACCGTGCCATTCGTTGGGTAGGTACTCATGTTCACAGCCGAGCTATAAGTGAGTCAGCTGAGAAATGAACAAAGAACTAGACACAGAGCTTACTTTCAACAAAGAGTTTGGCGCTTAACCTAGTTGGTAGCCTTTCAGACTTTTTAAAGAGAAGTGTCCTGCCGTTAATCGTGCCAACAATTTATTCTTCCACACACCGCGCATCCCAGGTACTTAGGTGGTATGACAATTGGCCATGTTTTCAACATCACTCAACAGGAATTTGACTTGGACAAGATGGTCCTAAAACTACTCGGCCTTATATGACATTCTTTAATAATGCTTTCATAGTACACAGTTAGATCATTCATCAAGTCAAGCTTTTCGCAGAATTTCCGAAGGCTCAGGAGTTTTGTGATTCATAAGTGCAAAAGTGTTACAATCTCAGTTCTGCAACTCTCACGTACAGTCCTCAGGATTCATTATTACGTTAATCTAAACAACTTAGGATGTTTATAGTATGAATATAAATGAAGTCTCAATCTTTAACACCCTTCTTAGTTATAAATGCTTAGTATCAGATAGTTTGTTTTCAACCATGTCTCGAAACACTCTTTCTTACTTCTCAGATCATGACATGACGACTCGAAAGAAAGACCTCAATATCTCATTTATCTGTATATTTGACGTAACATGCTGAATGAGGATCACCCACTCAAATTATATCGGTATCCCCAATCACCAATTGGAGTCACATTTGGGTGGCGTGGGCTGAAAGAGCATTATCGGCAATCAGGCTTCGATCGTACATCCAAGCACATGCAGCGAAAGGGGCCTGCAGTAAATTTTTCTTTGGCCTCGAAGTAACAATTGAGCTAGCTATGAATAGATCTTCTTACGAATTTGACTTGCCGTGCATTGTTTCTGATCAGCAAGCCACTAGACTCTTGCATGTTGTTTGTCCGGACGAGCTCCGAGCCACAATGTAGATGGGATAGGACACGGAACACGATGTAAGGAAGCAAAGCCTTTTCCTCCTTTGAGACGGTAACTCGATCTAAGACACAAGTTCCTAAAACTTTTGGATGGCTCAGGCACATGATAGTACTGTATGGTTTTAAACTCCCTGCATTGAATCAAAGAACATCCCACAGGTCTCTTGCCGTCGACGAAAGAATAGCATCATTCGGAGCACATTTCAAAAAAGAGTTGTCTGCTGTCCAGGATCAGGGTTTATATTTTGCTGTAAGGCTAAACAAGGTCAGTTTCCAGGGAAGTTCTTCGCTTGTGAAACATTGCAACTGGTGGGGTTCAATTCAAAGGAAGAGTTTGACTCCGGAGACGATGCATGTTTCAGATAATAATATTGATGTTAGTCGGTGAGAAGCATTACATAGAGGAAAGGCAGCCTATTCGGTATAGTCAATGATGGCTATAGCTACCTACCTAGCTGGCTGCCTGTCTAGGTATGCAAGGCAAGGCATTATGAGAAAAGAGTGATGTTTTTGTTATACACCGACTTTCTGCGTTCGTTTCTTCTTTCGATTCCCTTGCCTATGTTTTTGTGTCCCTGCTTCTTGAGTTTTTCTTGTCTTTCTACTTTCATTGCCGTGGTATGGTGTTCGGTCACGGAACTGACCAGGTCGACAAACACATGAATGTCTTTAGCCTAATTTGCTAGACCCCTGGATTGTGTCTTGAAGTTGTGTCAACTGATGGTGGCTGCCAACCAACAGCTGTTGGTGATGAGTCAAACATGTTGGTTGTTGGT
Organism: Fusarium pseudograminearum CS3096; assembly: GCF_000303195.2. Taxonomy (NCBI): domain Eukaryota; kingdom Fungi; phylum Ascomycota; class Sordariomycetes; order Hypocreales; family Nectriaceae; genus Fusarium; species Fusarium pseudograminearum. The sequence goes on along the minus strand of NC_031952.1, from coordinate 2,133,720 downwards.
TTTTGCTTGCACCAACAACTTGGATGAAGGTGTTGATCGCAATCCCCGCCCCAGGCCCTTCGTATTGCAGCGTATCAGTGTGGGATTTTTGAGATTGCAAATTCGAGAGGTTATCGGTTCAGAAAGATGAGCATATGTTGAAATACTACATAGCTATAGTCTGGTGTGGAGCCTTCAGTGTCTTGTGCCCTGTCATAAGAGAGGTCAAACCGTTATTGATGGCTAGTCTTGGCTTCGGGAATCGTCGATCCGCGTCGATCACTCATGCAGCCCGTTTTTGTTTGCCGGCATACGGACAGTCTGCGACCTTAGTACGCTTGACTTAGGACCTAGGTTAGGCAAGAATAAGGCATAATAGTATTGGGTTATAATGGCTACAAATGGTATAAAGCGGCTGATACTGAGTGGCTGCCGAAGTTTGGATGTCTGCGTAATCGGAACAATGGTGGTTTTTGATGTCTTGGATCTGGCGCATAGGCAACTATAGGTTGATGTAGTACGGAAGTTCCAGCTTCTGTCTTTTAACTTCCCGCTCGGCTCAGTCCAGCCCGCTTGAACCTTGATTATCGTATTGAAAACCTTGGGCGATATCCATCGCTGGAAAATCAAGTCCATTGCTCGATTGAGACACACCTCAGCCACCCACCCGATGGGCGCAAGCTTCGGCTAAGGTCGAGTTTCTGACTCGAATACCTGAATACCTATGTGCGTTTTTACTATGAACTTGGACTAACTCTTAGTTCCCGCGAGCTTGCGTCTGTGAGGAGCATAGCCTCCATCAATCTGTGGTCGAGCGTTTCTCTCTAGTTGGTGTCGGGTTATTGAGTGATTGTAACTAGTCGACCATTAAATTGATCGACTGACTTTATAGTAATCGGCCGATGGTTCGGCCAGACGGGCGGTTGAAGGGTTAGTATTAGGCAAAGGTGAACGGCCCTTTGGTGGCATGTGTTGGTTAAGCTAGTAAGGAGTTTCAGGTAATTGATCGGGTGCCTTTGAATAGCTGTGCCAATAGGGCACCTTGCATTCACATTCGCATAATACACATCAATGTGTGTGCCCTTAGAGTCTAGACATAGGAACCCATTGGCTTGGAAACATGAGCGGCTTTGGTTAGAGGGATGAAGGTCTGGAACTTACAGTGTAGTTTCTAGCTCCCAACGACTCATATCACATACTGCCGACGTCTCCCTCGCCGTTCCATGTCTAGATCTCTCTTAGACGACGTTGCAGCTGCATACGTTGAACAGTTGATTGGACTGCACGATATCCCGGTTGGAGAGCGCCAAATAGATCCGGTTCTTTACAAATTCCTCCGGGGGCAGAACCCTTGATCAAAGGGCGTGGGGTTTTCCCTTGGCCCAAGTTCTCATTGTGGCTATCACTCCGAGACATGCGGGTGATCTACCGCTGAGGGATATCAAGATCTACGTAAATCACAGACAATTCACATTCTAATATGTGATAGACAAGCAAACAACCCTCAATCTATCGAAAGCCTGCAGATTCGTTATGTGAGGCTTTTCTTGGTTCATGATATGTACATCATACCTGTACGCTGATCTCGGTGTTCGGGGTACTAATACTGTATCTTATCGCCAATGATATCATGTTTGCTTTTTTCTTTATTCTGTCTCTTATCAATACCGCTTCAAGGGTGCCCAATGCGGGATGGAGCTCGCCCGAATATTTGGGAAATGAAGATGCGGTGATCGTCGGAAGTGTTTTTTATTCTTCCAATTTTCGTCCCCTAATGTGTGCGATGGCTGCACGCCCGGTTGTAACACGAACAAATACAAAGGACTCATTCATCCGAGGGTCACGTTTGATGTTGCATTATCAATGACTGTACTGCAGCTACCTATTTAGTGCATATTGCACTTGTATTTCAGTGCACAATGCCCACAGGCAAAGATGCAATTGTATTGCTGCGGGTCAAACTCCATGTCATACATCTGTACCCAAGGAAAGCATTAGTTGTTTTAGCGAAGTACCTATGATGAGTTATTGAGTCAGAGCGTATGTCTGCTTTCTTATTGGCTACCAAAGTGTTTACGAAAAGCGTTTTATCGAGATTCAGACAAAAGTGAAATCGACTTCAACCAAGCACATGCATACACACATGCAGATTACATACTATTTTTACTAGCTATATCACTATCACAACAACTGACCCGGCTTGTGCCAATTGATAAAGGATCGACACGAATGACAAGCAAAATTTATAGGTTGATCATTAGAGTAATTGGCTAGTCTAAGTAACCACATAGCTTTCATTTTACGTCATGATAGGCGAGACGATCAACATATTGGATTCTGACAAAAATTGTTCAGTTGGTGACAGAGCCTGATCTACTCCGTGAGACGGACGTGCTTTGTATCCAATATATGAATTGCTACGTCAACCTTAAAAAAAGTAGTAATAGATTATTCGGCGTATAGCAGAAGTCCTTTCCTTCCTTGTACGGCCCTTGGGCCATAAAAGTAAAGCACTGGAGGGGACAAAAAAGCAATCGTCGACGAAGTGAAGAACAACACCAACAGTATCCCTAACAATAGCGGGATGGGCAGTGAAGCTAATAATCATGTTGGTTTCTTGGCAATGGGCCTCATTCAGTGGACCAGACACACCCTGTTCAGCCCGTGGCGCTTGGCTTGACCTTACCTGACCGACCTTACCTGACTGCCGGGGACAAATTCAGGACAGGAACAGGAACGGCTTTTGGTGGTTACATCTACCTAATTTGCGGCACAGACGATTCAAGGCAGGCAACTCTCCGCTGTTGTGAGACGACACGGGACCACTATACGATGGGGGCAGTGAGCATCGCTGGAAATATGCAGCAAGAAGAACAATAGGCTCCTCGTTTACAACAACGCAAAGGGAGAGACCGGAGATGCAGACTCAGATGCTTCAAGGGATAAGAAAAATTGACCCCCTACATTGTACAAGTCCTCATATGATTAATATAGCTACACATTCTTCCCGTGACTCTTGTTCCCCATTTATCCTCCCTGTCTTTCCCACACTTGACACCCCTGTCTTGCTTTTGGTTTGCCGCCCTGCCCTTGTAAGTCATTCGCTCATTCAGTCAGCCGAACCCTGGCATAGGCATTGACGTTGACGTTTGACCCGTCCCGAGGTGATTGATTGATTATTTGCTTGGGCCAGGTCTGATCTGATTTTCATGTTGTTGGTGGACTCTGCATTGTTTAGTTTGCCTATCCTTTACGGTGCATCTAATGCCCAATGGGCCAAGGCCGAATGTGAATGAGAATGAGGCGGATCAAGAATCATGGATATTCCTATTACGCATGTCGGATGCTCCGTACAGTTCTCAAATCTCGATGCTGATGATGATGCAAATGGTTTCGTATCGAGCCGAGTCGAATCGAATGAAACAACGTGTACCGTGTAGATAACATTGTTGGATGGTCCCTTGATGCATGAGAATTGGGTAGTTGAGCGAATCGAGTACCGGCTTACCTACAGATACCTGTTTCCCCATTATAATAGCATCGACAACCCTGTAAGCCGTACCGTGAACTCAATTCAACTCAACTCACTCAACTCTAGCCTTGTCTCTGATCTGCTCACCTCATCCCATTACGGTTTGGCCCTGAACCTTTGAATGCTCTCTTTCGGAGCAGGTATCCCTCCTGCCCTCCCAAGTAAAGAGGGTCGGTTCGGTCCCCTCCTGCTTGATTCTGGGTCAGGCTATTAATTAAATAAGAGCTCACCATCCCATCTCATCCCGGCTTCTCGGACTGCCCTCGACCTGGGTCTTTTTAAAACCGACGACTCCATCCCCTTCTATCTCAGGTTTCTTAGTCTTGTTTCCGGCTCATCTTTGCGCCCATCGGAATCTTTGTTTCTATATCGAGTACAGAATATTCAATACTTCCTTCTGTCTTCTCTTCTCTACTCTTTCCTCTTGGTACGGTACCCGGCTATTTCACACCTGAACTTATATCCAGACCTATCTCCTTCTCTGCCCCTTCCCACACACTCTCTCTTTTCTCGCCTGCTGTTACCTAGTGGCGCAATCTTCAACCATCGAACTTTAACAGCTACCTACCTCAACCCGTCGTCATTCTTCGATCCACACTAAACTTACCTCCAACGTTCCGGCCGGAACTCTTCTCCCAGCAACTGGTATTGGATCGAATGCGAGCCCAAGATTTGAATTGACTCAAATCCAAGAAAAAGAGGTGTCGCATATTTGCCAACTGTCAATCGCCAGCTGAATCGCCCTAATCTGGTCTGGCCCTGGCCTGGTCTGGTCTGATCTGATTTGTTCTGCTCCATTATCGATCCAACTTCAAAAGACACGGGAACCGCCCAACCCCATACATTAGTACCTGCCTCCTACAGTACTACCTAGGTCCATACCAAGTCAATATTCAACCAGCTTTCAGTGCCTCACCCCATGCAAATAAACCAAATCAAATCAAACCACGACAAACCTCGTTTCTCTCTCCATTCTCAACTTACAATAACTGTTTCCCCTACCGATCTTGTCTTTCTCTCGACGATGCACTAAGATTATATTATCTTCCGACCCGACTCGACTTGACAACTTCACCGCCACATTTCTCACCACCCCTGGCTAACCAGCCGTTTTCCCCAAGCCATGATCGCGACAGTCCTTCGCCAGAGTCCGATCATCGCTGTTGATATGGCTAACTCCACCACAACCACAACAACGCCTTCCACCACTACAAGCGCTAGCCCTGGCGCCAACAACGGCGCAGAAACTAACACAAATGCCACAGCTCCCGGGCTAAACGACTTGGACTACTTCATCAACGTACTGCAATTACGGGATGGCAGAACAGAGAACCAGATCGAGGATGATCTTGTGTCCAAAGCGAATGCCCTCGGCATCTCGAGTGCACCAGTCGCTGATAAACGCAACACGTCAAGCGTCGAATCGGCATCAACGGCCTACAATGCGCGGACGTTCTCTATGCTTTCCGGCGGTTCAACCAGTACGGCCTTGACGACACACTCGTCATTGTTTGGTCCACCTACACCTGACCCAGCGCCATCAAGTGGTCGCCAATCCAATGATCTTAGCTTCGGCCAATACGATCGATATCTTTCTGTGATTGATCCTCACCATAACCACCCAAAAACTACAAGACAATCGCTTTTGCCTGCCGATTCTCCTCCAAGCATTTTTAGCGGCAAGACGAAACGTAGTTTGTTCAGTGTCAAGTCAGGATTCAAATTACGATGGAAGAAGAGGTCCCCCCAGCCGATTCAGGTCGTTCTGTGCGTAACCTGGACTCCGATTGATATTGTCTTACAGATCCAGAACATACTGACTATTGTCGTAGGACCTGTGTGAGCTGCCGTGCCGATTTCAAAAGCTCGAAATCACTACACAGCGTTTCATGCGGCCACACCTATTGCGATAACTGTTTAAGATCACTCATTCATGCGGCCATGTCTGACGAATCTAGCATGCCTCCGAGGTGCTGTGCCCAGCCACTACCCGGCTCGGTGATAAGGGACCTGCTCAGCCGAGATGCTCAGCAGGAATTCTTAAAGGCTATCGTCCAGTACAGCACACCCTGGCAAGCGAGGGTATTCTGTTCGAATCCATCTTGCGGCGAGTTCATTCCACCACGTCAAAAACTGGATCCCAAATATCCATCCAATGTCACATGTCGTAAATGCAACACTAGAGTTTGCCTCATGTGCAAACATAACGCCCATCCTACGGGAAAGGACTGCCCGGAGGATTGGGAACTGGACCAGGTTATCAAAACAGGTGACAAGGCCGGTTGGAAGAGGTGCTACAAGTGTCAAAATTTGGTTCCACAAGAAAGGGAAAGCTCGCACATGACTTGCAAGTGCAAAGCCCAGTTTTGCTATACTTGCGGCGGTGTATGGGAATTTACTTCCGGGTGCCCCAACAGTTGTAATCAAGAGGAAGAGATGGAACGGAGGAGAATGAAAGAGCAGGTTCAGTTGGCTGAATATGAGGAAGAGAAGGCCATGCAAGAGACAGCTGCCGCGGCAGCCTCAGCTGAACGACTGGAAGCCGAGCGACAAACGCGCAACAACGGGGACTTTTCTGACATGGCCAAGACACAAGAACGAGAGCTGGCTCGTTTCCTCGAATTCTTTGAAAAAGGAAGAGAGCACATGCGGTCCCGATTTGTCGAGCAAAGGAAGGCAATGTTGCAACAACATGTCGGGGACGAGGAAAAGATGAAGGAAGAACACGCCAAATCGATTAGTCAGTTGGAAGATCGACAAGTGGCTGCCGAGATGGACCTTCGAAATACCTTGGAAGCCAGTGCCCGCAGTGTCAACATTCGACTGAAGCACATGGAAGCTTACTGCGACGGTCTGGGACGCAACAGTGGAAGCTCAAGTCCAGACTCGGCAAGTACGCAGCCTCAACGTGTGGTTACAGAACGTGATCTTCGTGAACTGGGCCAACAGTACAACATCCGCGACGGCATGGAAAGGTCACACCAAGCGAAGATCAACGTCATGAGAGACCGCCAGGCCAAACGTATGGAAGAGCTCATTGACCGACAAGAGACCGAGTACGAGAATTTCCTCAACCAGAACCGTGATGAACTCGACAAGTTGGCGGCCCAGGCGGCACATGAGGAAGAAGTGCTGGCCAACACATTTTCGTCACGGAGGGCTAAGCTGGTGCGTCGATGGGAATTGGCTATTGAGATCCTTCGCAAGGAGCTTGAAGCTCAAGATGGTGTCAAGTACGCGCCCATTCCTACACCAACATGGCCCGAAGATAAAGTACAGGTTGCCACTTCCAGCAAGTGAGGGCAAATTGTGACTTTCTTTTGTAATCATGCAGAGCAACGCTGTTGCACCACTGCATTCACGACTCACCTGCGTTTTACGAATCGCCTTGCCATATCACAGAATACCTTACGTCTTATTACCTTGTAATATCTGTCTGATCATCGACGTTTCTTTCCTTTCACAGCATGATACCAGGTTTCATCGGTCACGGAAAGCGGACGACTTTTTGGTTCGTTTCCACCGGTTCTTTTTCTTTCCTCTTTCTTCACCGGAGTTGCAGGCATCATTTCAAAAGCATGGCCCAAGCATCATAGCCGCGTACTTGTTCATCTCATTTCAAAGAGGGACAGTCATGGATGACAGGCTCATTTTGCTATGGCGCTCTATTGGTTACTATTATACCCAGACATTGGTCTTAATAGAGCGTGGTTTTTTTTTTCTCCACTCGAGATATAGAGATATGAGTATGTGACGGACTTGAATCGGACACTGTCTCATATTTTGGACGAGTTCCTACGAGAGATATGTGGAGGTCTGGATGATGGTGCATAATTATTTATACCCCGGGCTCTATCTAGATATGATTTGGAATCACAATTGAATGCATTCAACCATGCTCTTCATGTGCATGTTCTCTGCTGGCCTCGACCGCTGCATGCTCCGATTAGGGCATCAATGGATACAAAGGGCTGACGTTGGTGTTCAATCCAGGGTCCCATCACATATGAATGGAGTGTCTTCGTTATCGTACAAGGGTGGGCTGATCCTCGCCGTGGGCCTCCGTTGGTTTGTTTGTCAGGGCTGGAGTCGCATTGTCAAACAAAGTGGCAAACACGGCTCGTGTGTCGGAGAATTCAGCGATCTCTTTCCTCTCTCTCTATCTTTCCTCGTTTGTTGCCTTCTTGTTGGAGCGTATCAGTGTGCGTAACGTGGGTGGTATGAGGACTCGGCCTGTGTAACAAACCACCTACACACCCACCGCAATGCGGGTTATTGCTGTTTGTTTACGGCTGTGGTTGTATGTCGTTTCTCTCGTTTTAGACAGGTGCTTCGGCAATTCAAGTAGACTTTCCATAGTCTCGTGCGTGTATCCTGTACTGGAACGAACGATACTGGGATTGGATATGAAACAGGAATATTAGCTTGAGGATTTTCAACACTAGTGGGTTTATAAATAGGAGAAGCCATGTCTGAGCAATAATTAGCCTTTTCGCTGGTTTTGGGGGTTCGTATACTTCATTTGCGCAGAAGGGCTTCTCTCGGTTCTCTTCCGAGTATAGGTGCGCATATATATGACAGATCAAACCTCGTTGAAGCCCTCAAAAGCCCGAGGTGTGTTGTAAGCAACAAAGAAAACACTACGGTTTCACTCGCTTCTGCAGACATGACTGCATATCGCCGTAGAGAGTAATGCGGCACTGCGCCATATTGGTTGTCCGTTTGATAGACGAGCTAATGCTGGCACCCGCAGCCAAAGAAGGGCAGTATTTCAACGGTCAAAGAACCCTGGGTGGGACGATCCATTGGCACACACACTGGGCCGGTAGACTGGTGATCTGACACTGCCAGTCTGTCAGCTTGCCAGGCCGTTATCAGATGATTCTGAGAAGTTTTGTGACACTTGATATGCTTATACAATAAGAAAAAGTAAATCTCGATGGCGACGGTAAATCGTTTTGAAAACTGCCGCCTGCCGTTGTGGCTTGTAACCTGTTTACAGTACCAAACACGTTGGGTAATGAGCGAGCAGGGGATTTGTCTTGGTATTCCCCAGCAGGAAGGAAGATATTTCCAGGCACCGTCGTGGATGGATAATTGTGAATGATGTTACAAGCGAGGTAAACAATGGCGCATAGTCATGATGGATGTCTGCTTTTAGCTGGCCTGGCAGCTGGAAAGCCATGAACCGTCTGGGCCTTATACCTTAGTCTAGCACCTTTCTAGTTTACAGGGTCCCTCTTATCCCCTGACGGCATCCCGTGAGCGTCAATTAAGAGACCCCTAAAGGCTGCCCATGGAGAGAGTTTAGTTCCATGGTGGCATCTGCTCATGAAACCCAACCCGTAAAGACTGGGCTCAGCCACAATCAGCGTGATCCCATCCAATCCGGTGCCGTGTTACACTACAGCTTCAGTGGAGGTGGAGTGTTACCTTTTCCATTCCCTCTCTCCACCGACCGACCAGTCGATCTCCATCTCCAGTTCATAGGTCTCCAGTTCCATTTCCGCTTGCACCTCCATTTGATTTGCATCTTGTTTTCTTTCCTTCCACATTATCTTATAAACTGTTCGAATCTTTTGGTTGGAACTCGTTTGTTTTTTGTCATTGTTTCTGCGTAATACGGGTGCGCGCGTATTTATCTGTTTCGCTCTGTTCTCTCTCTCTCCCTCTCTCTCTCTCACACACACACTCTCTCTCTCTCTCTCTTCTACCCCCACCATCCATCATTTCCGAGAGGCCGTGCTGTCTTGACGACTATCGATCGGCCCAACCAGTCCCTGGCACCGAATCAATTGAGACCCCCGCTGCGGATTGCGAAGCTCTCCCCATCAGAACACCACGACCCTTTCTCAGCACCTTTGTCACTATTGTCGCCTCGACTTAACTCGAGTTCCCCAAGAATTCTCGTCGCATTCATAGTACACGTTGGCGTCGTACTTAATCACAGAGGCTGGTCTATCGCTCTGTTACAGCGACCCTTCCTGCCCAATCGCTGCTCCACGACCCGAACAGCTCGAGGAATGTGAGCCACCACCTCGACAGGGTCTCACACTCAGAAACCTCGAACGATTCCTGATAATATCAGTATATAATCGTGCAAACATCATTGATTGCGCTCGGCACCATGAACGACTACAATCCGTCGGCGAACGACGCCTTCTCTCCTCAACAGGAGCGCGGAAGGTCAGGCAGCATGATGTCCTTGGGCTACATTCCAACAAATACTCAAGGTCCTTCATCAGACAACGGCGGCGCTACCGTTGACGATTCCATGAACAAATCCCAAAACCCAGATGGTGATAGCACTTCTCCCACACAACCGGCCGGCTCATCTGGTGCGAATTCTGGTCTCAAACAAGTTTCAGATGTCTTGTCCTCTGAGGTACTATCAGCCTGCAAGAGAGCAGCACAACAAAGTCTAAATCATATACTAACTTCACTTTGCAGATCGGTATTGTTACTCTTCTGAATCGTCTCAAGCAGAGCATAGCTTCTGCCAAGGTGAGTGGTCATTCAAGCTGCCAACACGACCCGCGCTGACTCGTTATCGTATAGGAATTCGCATTGTTTCTCAAGAAGCGATCCAGTCTCGAAGAGGACCATGCCAATGGTATCAGGAAGCTCACGCGTACGACTCAAGAGGTCATGCGCCGACCCGACCACCGCCAAGGCACGTTTGGTAGCGCATACGAAGCAATGGCGAGCACCCACGAACGCATGGCCGAGAACGGGATTGAGTTTTCGAAAGAATTGCATCAAATGCACGATGAGCTTATGGAGCTCGCCGGCGTTGCAGAACGCAGCCGCAAGTCGTGGAAGCAAAATGGCCTGTCCGCCGAGAATAAGGTTGCTGAGATGGAACAGACTATGCGTAAGAGCAAGGCCAAGTACGACTCTCTCGCCGATGATTACGAGCGAGTCAAGACGGGCGAGTCGCGCCAGAGCGGCAAGATGTTCGGCCTCAAGGGCCACAAGTCTGCTCAGCAGCACGAGGGCGAGTTGCTGAAGAAGGTTCAGGCGGCCGACTCAACATATCACGGACATGTCCAAGCGCTGCAGGCTGAGAAGGCCCAGCTCGTTTCGACGACACGTCCAGAAGCTATCAGATCCCTACAGGACTCTATCAAGGAGATTGACGCTGGTATCTCTTTGCAAATGCAGAAGTTTGGTAAGCTTTTAAGTATTGCCCAAATGCGATCGTCACTTACACTCACTAGCCTCCTTCAACGAACGCCTGCTATTAAGCAACGGCCTGAGCGTGAGCCCCATTCAAGGCCCCGGAGCTCAAAGCATCAGTTTCCAGCGCAGCCTGCGACAGGCCGCTTCCTCGATCGATAACGACAAAGACTTGAATGATTATGTCACAGCACAGCACAGAAGCGTACCTGCCAATACCGGTGAGGTTGAGTACAAGCGTAATCCGGTGAGTAAACATCAACGGGTAATATGCCTCGTCGCTTACGCCAGTTCTAGGTTCTGAACCCTCCAAACACCAGTGGTCATGTGCCAGGTGGTCCCGTTCAACAGCCTGTTATTGTGCAATCCCCTGTATCACAGACACCACCTCAGGGGGGCTTCTCTGGGCCCCAGCCCCTTGGCCCGGGATCAAGAACCAGTACTCTGGGACTTGGTCCCATCACTGGTATCACTGGCGATTCTTCCTTCCCTTCTGACGACCCGCGCCCATTCTCGCAGCCTCATAACAGGAGCTTCAGCCAAGGAAACATGCCACTGCAGCAGGGCGGCCCCGGCCCCGGCCCTGGCCCCGGTCCCAATCAGCAAGCACCTGGCCAGAGATATGGCAACGGCGGTTCTATTAGCTCGACTGGCCCACCACAGCTGGGTGCACTCCCCTTCCAGCCGAGTGGTTCTCCTTCTCAGCAAACTGGCCCCAATCAGCCTCCTCATGAACGTACAGGCAGCAGTGCGAACGCGGGCCATGGACCTCCGGGGGCTGGGCGATCACCGCCTCCTTACGGGGCGTCTAGTCATCCCCCGCCTGCTCCTGGGCCTTCTGGGCCTTCTGGACCTTCGAGGCCAGTGTTCGGCCTACCACTCAGTCGTCTTTATGAGCGGGACAGTTTAGCTGTGCCAATGGTAGTCCATCAGTGTATCCAGGCGGTAGATATGTACGGCCTTAATGTGGAGGGTATCTACCGACAATCTGGATCTATGGCTCATATTCAGAGACTCAAGACCATGTTCGACACAGGTATGTTGTACTAGATCATTATCAGAGGACAGACTAACGATGAAATAGAGTCTTCCAGCCCGGCTCTCGACTTTAGGAACCCCGAGAACTTCTATCATGATGTCAACAGTGTCACTGGTCTATTGAAGCAATTTTTCCGGGACCTCCCTGACCCCTTACTTACTCTCGAGTACCATGATAGCTTCATTGCTGCTGCCAGTATGTTCCTTACATCCCGACTGAATGGCTACATGAATGTGCTAACTAATATACGCAGAGCACGAAGATGATACGCTCCGCCGTGATTCTCTTCACGCTATCATCAATAGCCTGCCTGACCCCAACTACGCTACTCTCCGTGCCCTTACCCTTCACCTCTGGAGGGTTATGGACAACAGCCATGTGAATCGTATGAACTGTCACAACCTTGCTGTCATTTTTGGCCCTACGCTCATGGGCACTGATCCTAGCACTGCTATCGCTGATGCGGGCTGGCAGATCAAGGCCATCGACACCATCCTGCAGAACACACTGCAGATTTTTGATGAGGATTAGTTAGACTTGTATCTGCGTCGCATGTTGGGTAAGGGTAAGAGGGACCTAATGGGTAAAGCTTGCTAAGGAGAAAGGAGGGGAGGCCTTGGTTCCGTCCATGCTGACTGTTTTATGTTGCATGGCGTCTCATATCTAATGCATGTTCGTCTCTTCGCATACTTGGAACTTAGTGTAAGATAATTACTGGACGGTCATTTTGAGCGTTTCTTTAAAATTGTATCTGCTTTCTGCAACCCAAATGTTCCTCTCATGAGTGCTTTCAAGGCCATCCTGATAGCGATGAGGCAGATTGGTGTACGGCTTTAGGGTAAGGTGCCTGGGGGGAACACTCAACAGCATGGGAAGAACATGTGTGCTTGTATCTGGAAGAAAAAAAAATTGTGCTTGATTGGTATCTTTCGGTCGGTTTTTATCAATTTTTGACTCCCAGCTTGACTAAGTGGATAACGTGGCCTCATTACGCCGATTGTGAACTTCGCTCAAAGTTCAACAGAGGCTACAAGAGAAAATTTGGCCAAAAGTTAACATTTCATCAGACCAGCTCGAAGAACGAACAATTCTTTCAAATAAATTACCATTCCACCTTGTAGCCCGTCTTGAGCTCTACTGGTCTGACAACAGTGTCTTACTATAATGTTATAGTGGCATCGCTATGGCCGTCACAATTTGCTTCGCTGGTCTAGTCTTGCTCTGAATGAACATGTGTAGAGAAAGATTATGTGAATCAAGTAACTTGATTTGACTTCTATGCTATGCACTTCGGCGAGTGATACAAACAAATGCAGCGAGCCTTGCGCCCTCCCATTTCCTCATCGACACGCCATAATCCGGTGTTTTCATACATGTATGCTAATGTATCGTGCGTGTTCTGTGCTTGACATATCATCAACCGTTTCACCAGTCCTCTTTGTACGCAGCGCCATGCAAAAACAAAAAGCCAAACGATCCCAAAACTAAGAAAGGGGAGTAATGAAATGAATCAGAGAAACAAAAATGATAAAAGATAAACTGCCCCAACTGCCAACAAAAAAGAAAATGAGACCCTTCGTTGTACGATGCCTCGTGTAACCCGGATTGAACATTGATAAAAGGAAAACCCGTCTTGCAGTGCATATTATCGCTAATGCAAACACGCCTGAGTTCCGTAACAGGGGTATAGCCATGAGATGTAAAGAAAAGAGAACTCGGACAGAGTTAGAAATATGATGATGTAAGGAATATTTCGTGTAGTATTCACGATGTGGAGTGGAATGTCAAGGGATCTGACATCAATAGTAATGTAGTAATAGTAGTAAGATGCCTTCTTGACAATGCTACTGAAGTTTGATAGCCTCAAAAAGACCCAAGCTCAGACTTGTATCATTCTCGCCGACATTGGGAGTTGGCTCACTAAGCACCTCCCAACGACGGAGAACAAAAGGGGTGAGACGTTCCTGAACGGCGGGACCGATACCGTATTGAGCACCCATGCCACGAGCCACAGCACTTTGCGGGTTTGCTGCTTTTTCCCGGTGGGAGAGCATGAGATTGTCTGAGAGTGACGGCGGCGGCGAGCTGAACAGGTAGTAGAGCCGAGGGTCAGAAGAAGTCCCTTGGCTGGGTAGTCCGCCGGAGGTAAGCAAGATGGCCTTGGCACAATTGGCTCGCAAATCTTCTGGTAGCGCATCCACAAGTAAGATTGCGATATCGAAGACCTGTTGAGGGAGTGAACCGGCAATAGCAGGCGATATTGTATCAAGCTCGAGCAGCAAGCCGCAGAGAACAAGGATAATGCGGGCACGAGTGTCGTGAACAGGTGGGATAGGAGGTCGTGTTGCCGATGCCGTCGGAAGTGGTGCCGAAGGGGGTTCAGATGATAAGCTGTGGAGGGTAACAAAACGAAGCATAGCAGGCAGCCAGTGTTGCAGTACAGCGGTGTAGCAGTTGGGACGTTCGTGGGGTCCCGCTGCAATGATTTCCCATAGATCTGTCAGTTTCTCAACCATCCCCAAAGATAGCTGTGCCATCATCGGAGGAGGTTGCCCAGAGATGATGGCTTCTACTACTTCCAGTAAGTTCTCAGCCATGCGCAGTGATTGTCTTGACCCAGTATCGGCACATTCTGGCGCCTTGGATGAAGGGATAAACTCGAGAAATACAGATTGAGCCTGGCTCTTGAGGTGCTGGGTGATGTCATCGCTCAAACAAGGTAGGAGACTGGTCCACATAATATTGCCCGCTTCAATGGCTCGGTCCATAGCCTTGGCAAATATCTCAAAGCGGGAAGAGCCCTGGTCTCCTTCATTTGCGTTGGGCTGTGGCAAAGACAAGTCCAAATTCAGCTTGAGTTGACAAAATGGCAGAGTCAGCTCGTTAGCAATTTGCAAGATATGATCGAACGAGATTTGAGTATCGCCAGAATCGCCAGGGATAAGGAGCTTGGTCGTCACCTTGCGTACAAGACCCACGGCCTCAGCTGGTAGCGACTTGATACCAAGAGCATTGGAGACGGCAGACGAGTCAACTAGTACAAGAGTTCGCAGGGTTTCGAGAAGACTCTCTTGGCACGCGGGATTGTCAAGTGGGAACTCAGGACTGTTGGCATGATTTCTCAAGCCTGAGTACTCCAAGAGGGCGTTGCGAACCAAGTTTAAGAGTCCCTTCGACTGCTCGAACTTCGCGCACTTTTGCTCAGTATGGAACCGATAGTTTTCCTCAGCAGAAAGTCCCGTTCCTGAGGGTAATGGCATGATAGTGAGCTGCAGGAGTTCCTGTAGGTATGTTGCCGGACCAAACTTGTTCCCTGAGGGATTCGAAGATAAATTCTGGAAACTTGCTGATGGCGGACTCGCGGTACTCATGAGAATCGGCATCGTGAGGCAACCTGTACTGACCAGAAGAGGGAACAGACTCACAAGAGCAGAACGATTTGGGAGAGATCGAACGTGACTTGTCCAGTCTGTCATAAGTTTATCGAAATGATGAGCATCAAAAACCCGTATCCTGGTTAGCAATGTTGCAAACACTCGGCGTGTATCGTCCATCTTCTCCCAGCCTCGCTCAAGTGCAGGTATAATCCTCCTGAACAATTTGTTCATGGTTGGGGGATCTAACCGCGTTCCACTAGACAGTTGTTTCTCAACATCTTCTGCCAGTTCGTTTTCGGCATGCTGAGTAGGAGCTGCCACAATATCAGATACTGGAGAGCAAGCATCGACAGCATTGCTGCGGTCACTTAGGAGCAACTCTTGTCGTAGGTGGGAAGCGACGACTTCATGACCAGCCATGCGCTGAGCGAGGCTTGAAAGGGAAGCGAGTAATGGCCGTGGCACGATTCCCTGCTCTTCGTTCATCGACTTGAGACGTTCAATCAGGACATTGAACAGGTCGTTTGCACTGCCCAGGGCCAAAAAGATTTGAAGATTCGAGTGAACGGTATCGGCAACAGACGCTAGCACATCGTAATCGGCGGTCTTTGAGCACGCCCCAAGGATATCTGACAGCATGGAATAGTCTTCGGCTGTTTCCATGATAGCTCGAATCGAGTTGTACATGGTCAGAGGCAGAGAGGGTTGGCTATTGTGGTTGAACTGACTGGTTAGCACATCGCGAAGATGTGCACCAATGCTGCTCCTGAGAGCGCCGCTGCTGCTACTTATTCTTGGAAGTAGTCTCTTGAGAGAGACGGGTTTTCGTTCTAACAGCGGATCACCTGGCGGCAAAGGAAGTCCCACAGTGTGCCTAACAAACTTAATCGCGTTGGCGATATCTTGCTCTTCTTCGTCGATCGAATAGTTTCCAGCGCGTCTAAGCAGATTTCCTCTTTCGGCCCTCTTTTTCTCAGACAAAGCATGGAGAGGCAGCTCAACTAGCAATCTGCTAGAACACGGGCCTGAATCGGCGTCGATTTCCGCTCCGCTGTGGTAGCCACCGCGTGAGATAGTCCACTGCATGTACTGAGAGACAGAGAAATGGCCAGTTCGAATCAGTTCGGTGACCAAATGGTAGATCAAGTTCTTTCGCGTCTTGTCTTCGATGGAAATACTATCGAGTGTCTCGAGTATTGGTGTTGTGGGATTCACGCGGAATTGACTCCATTGTCGAATTAATCGAGCCGCAGCATAAACTTTCGCCAACCCGGGGCGGTGGAAGGAAGTAGCCCACTCAACGACTGTCTTCATTATCAGGGGCTTGTTTTCACTGGTGGCCCAACATGTCGCTGCCAGATGATCATCACCAGATTCCTTGAGAGCGGCATCAAGCAATTTCACCAGCTGACTCCTACCAGCAGGAGGGGAAGCGGTACTGGACACAACCAGTCGCGAGTTTCGCGAGTTAATTATATGTAGAGACTTTTGAGTCGGCTCATGGTCAGTACGTAAGAAGGCCTGAAGCGTGTTTTTGTATCGTGGCCAAGCACCGGGATTAATGAAGCTCTCTGGGTTGGACAGCACCAATGAGCTGAGTAAGGTTGATAGTCTATTTGACAGTTGCACAAGAAGATCCTGATCAGGATCGTTATATATCTAGTTTTCAGTTAGTCGGCACGTTAGACTGGACGGGTGTGCGCTCAACATACTACATGCAAATGGCTTAGCAGAGCAAAGACAAGCCGCCGGCCGTACTTGCGAAACCTGAGGAGATCTTTCCAATATATCTGAGCTATTAGCAGCCACATTGGGATTCTTGACTGGAGGCTATTCTCGATTCCAGAAACGATCCAATCAAGATAATGGTCTCGATCCAGCAACTGTTCAGAATAAAGGTTTGTTGCTAGACGAATCCTGCATTGGTTGTTAGTACTTGCAATTGTAAGTATGTAATATGAGTAGCCCAAACTTACGCATACGTAACCCTATTTTTCCAGTCCTTTTCGCTAAAGCCAGTTACAACAGCATCAACGAACTGCTCGACAAAGACGGTCCAATCACGAGCCCACTTTAGCTCACCACCCATAACAAAGGCACCGTTGACGCCCTTTCGCTTGAGTCCTCTGATTTCGTTGGCACCGACACATTTTGCCAGCCACACAGCTCGCTCAGCAGGAACGTTCTTGTTCAAGCATTGATCGAGCAGGGTTCTGCCACGAATGCCATGAGGAATCGTTCGGCTGAGACGTCGTAGAGATATGACGGGATTGGCAAGGTCCTTGAGCCAGACTTCTCTCTTCGTATCCGTGAGTGTGACTCGCGGCGGTGGTTTGAAAGTCGAGGGTGCATTGATCTGACCTCGATGTCTACGCTGAGTCAGAACACCCATGAAAATCGTGGAAAGAGCATTCAGGCCAGTCTTCTGCTTCAAAGCTGGGAAGATGGCAAGTTTAGCAGATGAGGTTTCGGGAACATTCAAGTTCACCTTGTCCCAGGTTCCCTTTGTGATGGCTTCGCTGCTCCACTCATCTTCATAATGCGCCCCATTCCAGGGGAAGAAGTCAGCATATCCGGAGTTAAGACCTTTGCTGAAGGGATCAACAAGATTCCGAGGGGTAGTTTCAGGTCGATTTGCTGCGAAATACCTTGGCGCAGCGGAAGGAACTTCAACTGTATACGGCTTTGGTCGGGTGTCTTTCTTGGCTAGTGCAGGCGCAGTCGTCGTGGTGATGGGAGGAGCCGATCTCAATTGTGAAGTTACGGGTCGGCGTGTCGGCATCGGCATCGAAGTTGAGTTGGCGCTATTGATGGGAACTGGACTTCCGACCATGGTTTGAAAGGGGTCGGCAGGTATTCGTGAAGGTGTCAGAGACTGTGGTGATTCGGACGTAGGTAAGGGGCCGGTCGAAGCATTATGGGATAACTCAAGACGGAGACGTGAACCGCCTCTTCTCGGTGTTGTATTATAACGGTTAGGGGTGACATCGCCGGCGTCGGCGGTAAGATCGATAAATGAAGAGTCTTTTCGAACTGGCGAGGCGGGTACAAATTGCTGCTGGTGTGATAGCGTTCGTTGTGGAGGGGGGCGCTGGACAGGTAACGACGATGAGCTCACGGAACGCTGAGGCGGCCGCGGATGGGCGCCCATGGGGGTCCGCGAGGTCATATCTGATTCGGGGGCGGAGGCGCCATTCCGAAAGTTATAGACGAAGGGTATATTAAATTAAGTTGAAGTTTATCGGAGAACGGTCGTAGCCAACGCGGTCGCCAAAGATGAGACCTCGATGCCGTGCAATGTTCCTTGGCGCCTCGAGGGACCGTGTATTTGATATCGAAGTGTCGCCTAGGTTTGCGTTCTCGCTATCGCGTTGTCGTCGCTGACCTGTAAGTGTTTGATGGACGTGCCGCACAATGCGAATGATGAATGGCAAGTTGAATACTCGAGTCGTATTATAACGGTTTCCAAACTATCACCACCGCAGTCGTCGAATTAACGCCCGTTGTTGTTCGGCTGACCACGCACGCGAATGGCTCTTGTTGATGCGAGAAAAGAGGAGGATGAAGATGCAAAGAAGAAAGAAAGAACAATAAGTGTCAAGATAGCGTAAGTATGTACACGAGCGGCACGGAACCCCGACCGAGAGCGGGAACGTTGATGGATTATGAGATGGATGGGGTCGGACGGGGCGAGGTAGGTAATATGCAGTGCAGTGCAGGTACGTTGAGTTTAGAGCGTTTTTGAGGTGAGGCAAGGCAAGGTTGGCAAGGCAAGGTATGTACTAACTTAAGAAGGCCTTCGGGCCCTCAAAAGGAAATATGGGGACGCGAAGGAAGGTGGAGATGGAGGTAGACGCTACACACGGCGAGATTGCCAGCATGCACTGATAGCAGGGCTTTTGCGTCAGAGGGCCCGCCATGCCCCATAATCACTAAGTACCGATTACTTGCTAGTGGTAAACTGGCATGGATGTGTCCCCTCTCAGTCTGTCGCTTGTTCGGTCCCTTGAGTCTACGACAGAACCCTGCCTTTGACCTTGCGTGCCCGGATATCTTGGGAGAGGGTTTTTGTCCTCGTTATCCTCTAGAGTGCGGATCCAAGGAACCTACCCGACTATGTCTCACGGGTGATGGTTACGGCTAAGGTTGGCGGATAGTAACGGGTGGGGAACTGGGATTGGGGAAACAATTCCATTACATGAGCACTATTACTAGGAAACTTTGGGTTGGCTCTACATTAAAAAGGACAGTGGTTGGGGAGAAGTGCTAGACTACCTAGGCAGGTGGCGATAGTTTGTGCCATAACATGATGACTTGGTTGGTCTTATACTACAGACTAAACAACAATACATATATGTGCAGCACTGCACTGCACAGTGGTGTGCCTTTCTTCTAATAAGTGATATGCACTATAATAAGCGGGCTGATTGCTCTCAAAGAATAAAAGATAAACGGGCGTTTCGAGGTGCAGGCTCAGGTCACATCAGAGTGCATAACGTCGTCGTTTGTGGTATTCAGGGGGTCACGGTTGGCTGACCTTGGCGATCAAATAACATTACAGCAGCTCCCAGCCGAAAGCCATCGACCCCGCTTGAGGGCACACTCAATCGCGCAGCTAAGATCGCAAAGAAGTCTTTGTCTCGTGGAATGTGCGTTATCTATTGGTGGTGCGCAGCGCCTATTGAATTGGTCCATACAGCATTTTGGTAGTATCACGGGCTATTTGACGTGCCAGAGATACCTGGTTACAGACTACATACAGCAGAACGGAACTCTTCTCCATGTACGAGCAGGGAACAACAAAGAGTCTCCTCCATCAAAAGCTTGTTCTTGGCTTCTTGTGTCGTGTTTGTAGAACATGGTCCAATGTCAGCTACGACTCTAAACCAGTAAGCGAAGCTCACTAGCTATTATTTCTCGAAATGTCTCCCCATGACGGCATTCAGTCCAGCAGATCAATGTAAGAAGCACTCACTGCTCTTGGTCAATTCTTACCTCCTCTCATTGACCAAGTCTAGGCGACACACGATACTTTGATGTTATTTATCATCGACCGTCATGCATACATCTAGTTTATCCGCCAACTTAAGCCGTTGAATGATAATCGGCCGATAGTTCCCCTCGTCCCCTCAGCGGCCTGAAAACCCATCCTTGTCACCGTAGTGCGTAGCTGTTGTAGGTATTGTGGTCTGGTCTGGTCTGTGTTCCCACCCATAGTAAGTTCGATCCGTCCCCTTGACCCCTGCGCTTCTTTTTACATCAACATGGACGTTGAATTTCCAAGGGACAAAACCACATCAATAGGGCGCTTATAGGAATGAATAGTGCAAGCCACCTCGCAAGCCCCGATAGCAGCGCAGGGTCGAGAGCTGATGCATAAATCATGCTATCTTGATATTCTACCTCTCATCAAGAGCCAAGCAAGTTCTTGGATGAATGACGCTACTCATAACAGTGGATTAAAGTCGACTCTGACAAACTCAAGGCTCCTCAGTATGAATCATGGGTTTTGTCTGTTCGGTCATGCCAATAGTCGCGACTGGCTTGGCATTTGCTGCGGTGTAATTAGTGCAATACACTCATGCGGAGAAGATAACTGTAGATATGTACAGGTGTGATTTGTCTTATCAGCCCATGTCTCAACCACTTGCATCATCTATCTGCAAGCAAACGCCTCTTCAATGCACTTCTCACGGCCAGTCGCACACTCTCAAGCCAATAGTTCAGTGCCGATCTCTACTGTCTCGGTGCAGTGCAGTGTAGTGCAGGATAGCTGTAACGTATCCGGAAGTTATGGATGTCAGACAGAGTGATATCCATCCCTGGACCGCCAACGAAGCGGAGCCTAGCCTTTCCGTCGGGATCTTATCCCGGGCCGAGCGAGTTCCTCTCCTCTTGGTACCGAGAACAAACTCAACGACACAAGAAACCTTCCTTTTCGGGGAACATCATTTCTTCTACGGTGATCGTATTCCGAAACATGGAGCGCAGATAGGTTACCTACCTAGGTGCATGGGCACTTACAGTGCCTTGTTGCACTGGACCGCTCAATATTATTTGATTGTCTCATTTGTAGATCATTTGTGTCCTTGCACCAAACGGGTCAATATTTCTAACAGAGTCAAATGGGATAGAACAGGGAGGATGACCCTTGCGAAACAGTTTTGACATTGACGACAACACACGAGATAGCTTGAATATTGGCAGCTGCCAGCTCAGCGACCAAAACCATATCGCAGTACTAATAAACGGTCGAAACTCATGTATTCAAAACTCTCACATTACACAAGGAGTCGGATCGCCCGTAGCCCGCCGGATCAAGCCGCCCCATCTGCGCAGTGTAACCCACCACAATGCAGTCCCTAACACTGCCAGCACGACATCACTTACCATCCTCCCTTTTGTCCTTGTACCGGTCAGCCCATAGAGATGATGAGCTTCCCTTCCGTCCCAATCCGTTTGAACGCATGGTTGCAGTAGGCACGAGCAAGGATGTGCTGTTTGTGACGGGCCACGGGCTGTTACAGGCTGAGAGGGTTAAGCAATATGAGCCAAAGCAACCGGTGACCATGCCACACGTTGCCAAGTGTAACGATTCGGACTGCCAAATGAGGGTTCTTTGAGACAAATATTCCTCGTACCACGGCAACTCTGCAGCACGGCAAAACTAAGCCAAGTGAAACAGCTGTATGGTATTCAAGATTGGTCGATTCGGCTATCTGCAGGTTTTGCTCAAGGCATTTCCTTGGAGAATGCTGCAAGTTGCTAACGATAAAAAACAAACTGTGAGACACAAAATTGGCCTGTGATACAGAGCACCTTGTCAATATATTGCCGTCCTAGTGGGTGACAGAAAAGTTGGCCTCCATGATTTAGGGTACAAAAGCTACATAATCGAAGAAGTCAGATCTAAGTGGCATACACTGACCTACTAATTTAATCTCTTGTGTTTCCAGCGGTCAATGTTTCTGATATCCTGAGGCTGTCCCCGGCTGACTATGCAAAAGCAATCTTTCCCATGTAGATAATCAAAGCCACGATAAAGTTATAGACTACCTTCCAACCGTATGCAAAAGAATGCTCCGGCCCGAAACCCACCACAAAGCCAAACAATAAAAAGTAAAGAGTGTTCCCAACAAAAGTCAGGTCATGCCACCTCTACAGCTCTCCCGCAGAGCTGACTGACCACTCACTCCAACCTCTCTCCTCACCGGGAAGCTTGATGCTCTCCCATTCATCTCTGGTAACGCTCTTCCATTCGTCAACAGGCAGCCAGCCAATTCGTGCTCGGTCGCCAAAGCCGCCAACCCAGTAGATCTTGGTTACAACCAGGCGTGCCCATGAGCTCTCATGGATGACATTACCTGGCAGCCAGTACTTGGCGTCTTGATGTTTGCGCGTAAAACATGCTGCAAGCTTGACAGCCGATACGGGTGTGGTTTCAATGGGCTCCAGGTATCCAAAAAGGGCGAACCGGGGCAGATTGGCCGCTGAGTAAGGAACGGTATCAGGGGTGGAAGACGACTCCTCGGCACGGCTGTTGTAGTCGTAGCTAGGGAGGAAAGGAATATATGCCGAGAGACGAGAGAGAAAGGAAATGCGTTTGGTTGGCGGATAGGGCGGGACCCAGTTCATGGAGAGGGTAAGGTTTGATCCAGCGCGAACGTTCCTAAACGTTGTTGCGATCTTAATTTCGAGAATGGTAGGGTTGCCTTCATCCTCGCAATCTGCCACATAATCCATCATACCAATAGGTACACCTTCGAGTCCGGTCGGGCGGTTCTCATCGATGGCAAGATCCCCATTGGGGTGGCCTGACGGGAAAACAGTCGAGAGGGTGGCGATCTTGGTGAGAGCAAGGATGCGACGCGCCATGACAACAGACTCACTGACCGTGGGAATCCTATGAGGAGCGTTGACGTCGGCATGGTCGTTGTCGCCGAAGATGTTGAACTTGGAATTCAAGGCATGTGCCGTAGCAGCGAAGCCAGCGACTGCGTGGTAGAACTTCATGATGCGTCGGTATATCCGGGTTGTACGCGTTTGGCAGAGTTGACAACAGAAGGAGGGTGCACCTCTATTGTTTGTCGCAAGAAGAACAAAGGTACGGGACAAGAGCAAAAGAGGAGTAAGACGGTGGCAGATATATTGGCTATAACGTTAAGCTTTTGAATCAGACGGGGCGTCAGACCTTTGACTAGGGAATCGAGGCGGAAGTTGTCCGCGCTAAGCCGAGGGGGGACTTGGTCTGATCCCATGATGATGTTACTCTCGCCAAGCGGTAGATTGATAAGATTAGATCCTTGTCATGGGTGGCCGGCGGCGGAAACCGCGCCATGACACGCAACTGTTGAAGCTGCAACGGGCTATTTTGTACCCACAAGATATATCACGGTATCATTACTACATACCTAGTAAGTTCAAAGAGAGCTTTTGAAATACGGTTATCACCGTTACTTTGTAATCTCTACTTGTCAGTTCGTTCTGTGGCTTGTCAATCATATGATTGAGTCAATTCCTGCCGCACTCCCAAATAAAGGAACGGTCTCGTCATGGATATGCACAAGAAACCCTTTCAGAATCTTCGTTTAGTTACCAAAACCCACTGAATGAATAAGAGGATGATAGTGAGATGGTCATCGCTGAATACGAAAGAAACCACACAGCATAACAGGCGACAGGATTGGACACGAATTCTACCAGCAACATGATAAAGCTCTTTTGGGTGTACTAGAAGATCTTAGAATATCCTAATATTAAGGACTTGGACTGGTAAGCTCCATCACAGGTTGATAGTTGATAAATAGGTAAAGGACTCTACATGTTTGGCATTCAACTGGCTATCTTGCTCAACTCTTCTACATGTCTAAACTATCTACAGGGAGTGCAACAAGAAATTTGTCACTCTAGATGTTATTTCAAAGAGGAAATTGAAATTACATTCCTCAAGATGAAGACGTTGTGGTGTTAGAATACAACACAGTGCCGCCCTCGATCGTATCCATATACTGACAAGAAAGCTGAGGAGCGAGGTAAGTATATCTAGCAAATAAACCCAACATGCTTTGGGAATCGAAAGATTGGTGGACCGTTAGAGAGATAGTTGCTACAAGTGTAAACCCAAGCATAGTCGAAACTTGAATGCCGATTTTATAGCACGAAAAAAGCTTGCTACTAATTATGGCCGGTGCGCGTATGAGAAGGTCAGGCATGAAACTCAAGAATTCAACAAGCCCTTATTGATGCATGCTAGCATGAGAATCTTCACCTTAACGTTCGATGAACCAAGAGTGGATAACATGTCTCCCGAGTCTGTGGATCGCAGCGCTGGCGGCCGGGTCTCATTTATCGTTAGTTCCATGCAACTCCATTTGCGAGATGGACCTTGGGCCTCCAGAGTCCTTATCATGACATATAATTTCAAAGACTACTACCAGGCAACAATAATGGCTTCAGCGTTAAGATTAGAATCTATTCACAAGTAGTTTTGTAGTGCAGTCACTCTCATTGAGACAAGCAGTTGATGAAAATCAAATAAGTTATGTGTAGACATTTACAGGAATGCGTTGCTAGCTGCTAAACAACATGATGTTTTCTCTGCGTTTCTCCCCGAATACTCGGCAACACTTTGATTATGAATGACTGCAGAGTGTTGACAGGCGACTGGTCAAGTTGCCATGTTCGTAACGCCATTTCCCACATATCCTTGTCGGTGTTGAGTGAGCACAGAGTATGGTCCCCGAGTGTTAGCCAGGAAGGTGCACTACTTATCAAACGGTAGTAGACTCGGGATAAGGAGCCCTGAAGCGAATATCATGCTTGCACAAGCGTGGTCATATGAGTTGGGTTATTTGGAAATAGAAACATATCAAGGATGCTAGCAGTTCAGTCTTGTGGGATGATATATGAGCTAAATTTGGCTATAGATCAGGGTAGATCAATGATGGACGGTAGACAGGGGGATCAGTTATCGCCTGCCTTAGTACCTAGTTACTAGCTGTGCAACATGACAGCGAAAGTCATTCCTAAGGAGATCCAACGAGTATATCTCGGCGGGTACAGACGATCGGTTGCTGCTGCAACCATGCCATTGTTGATCGATCGGGTCCCACCAATAGCATCATCAAAAAACAAACCCCACCACAGCCCGATCTTAGGTGGCCTTGACCTTGCTTGCTATAGATAGTACAGAGTAGCGCCTAATTTATCAAGTTCTTGTTATTGATAGCGGTAGCAGCTCTTGCTCTCGGACGCTTTATTACTTGGAACTGGTTTCCCCAGTCAGGGCACTTATCCTTCCTTCATCTCTGCTCAACTTTACACCATCGAAGAAGACTTGTCTTCTTGTCTCAGCATCCAACATTATTCCTTTATTTACCTCCACTGCGCGAGTTCAGTGCTGTTCTTATCTGCCCGGGTTCCCCACCGCCGGCCTGCCTAGCTCAAGCCAACCTTGCCAAACAAGAGAGCCCATTATTACGGTACCCCTCGACTCTAACCCCAACTTTGTATTGCGACAACAAAACATCCCCGCCATAGACTACGCTCCTCAGCGTCTTCTTATTCTATATCCTCTTACCCACTCACGTATAGGCTGGCATTGCCTAGGGAATTCAACCGGTCATGGCTAGCTTCATGTCAAGCTTCTTTCCTGGTGGAAAAGCAACCAATGCTTCTGGCGAAAACAGTACCTCACGCCCTGCTACACCGTCTACCAAGTTGGACAACTTCCTCAACCCTGTGAGCACGCCTCAAGGTAGCCCCAGCAAGAAGACCAATCCTCCTGGTGCGCACGACCTTCCTTCCGCCTTCGAAAGTGCCCTGAACCTCAACACTCCCACAATTGAGCCGCCCCTCAGATTGGGACGCCCTCAGAGTGTCGTGACCCCGCTGGCGCCCGGCAAGACCAAGACCCAGCCTCTCGACGAGTCCAGTCCGAATGTCGATGAAAGTGTCGTCCACAAGTCACGACCGGGGAGCCCTAATAAGAAGCAAGGCCAGGAAAACACCCCTCCAACATCTCGCTTGGCCGCCCTCGAATCTCCCCATCAGCACAGCCATGCTGCTGTTACCCGTCAACAGCTCTATGAGCAGAGGGACCGACCTACCACACCCGCGACCAAACGATTCAACACACATCGAGGCTTGACAGCAGAGGAGCGTGAAATCCTCCAAAAGCCCAACGTCAAGCGACTGGTGAATGTTACGCAACTTTGTAAGCCCTCGTCATAATCGCTCGAAAACAGAGTCACTTCTACCTATCAGCCTCTAACATTCCTTAGATTTCCTAGACTATTATTTCGATCTTCTCACATACGTTGGCGCTCGCCAAAACCGATTACAAGCCTTCAAGAATGAATACCCCCCGCCCCCAGAGACCGATGAACAGACGCACAACCAAATGTGGACCAAGTATGCTGGGCGAGAGCGCGCCAACCTTCGCAAGCGGCGAGTACGACTTCGACACGGAGACTTCCAAATCCTGACCCAGGTTGGTCAGGGCGGATATGGCCAAGTCTTCTTAGCCCAAAAGAAAGACACCCGTGAGGTCTGCGCTCTCAAAGTCATGAGCAAGAAGCTACTTTTCAAGCTGGATGAAGTTCGTCACGTCTTGACCGAGAGAGATATTCTTACAACTGCTCAGAGTGAGTGGCTGGTTAGACTCCTCTACTCTTTCCAGGATGAGAGGAGTATCTATCTCGCTATGGAGTACGTGCCTGGTGGTGACTTCCGCACCCTGCTTAACAATACTGGTGTGCTATCAAACCGCCACGCCCGCTTCTACATCGCCGAGATGTTTTGCTCAGTAGACGCTCTGCACCAACTGGGCTACATTCACCGGGATCTCAAGCCCGAGAACTTCCTGGTCGATTCGACGGGCCACATCAAGTTGACCGATTTTGGTCTTGCTGCCGGTGTCTTGGCCCCATCCAAGATCGAGTCGATGCGCGTCAAGCTGGAAAAGGCTTCTGAGAGTTCAGTCCCTTTCGGCAAGCCCATGGATCAGCGAACCGTGGCTGAACGTCGAGAGAGCTACCGGACGATGCGTGAAAACGATGTCAACTACGCCAAATCCATCGTAGGCTCACCCGACTACATGGCACCCGAGGTCCTTAGAGGGGAGGAATACGACTTTACAGTGGATTACTGGAGTTTAGGCTGTATGCTGTTTGAAGCTCTCACGGGGTTCCCTCCCTTCGCTGGTGCCACCCCCGATGAGACGTGGCGCAACCTGAAGCACTGGAAGGAAGTTCTGAAGAGACCTGTGTGGGAGGATCCCAACTATTTCCTGAGTAACCGAACCTGGAACTTCATCTGCACGTGAGTAGATTCGAAACCCGGCACTTACATCATGAGTATGAACTAACTATGTTATACAGGTGCATCAACTCCCGCTCAAGACGGTTCTCGAATATTACTGATATCTTTGCCCATCAATACTTTGCCGAAGTTGAATGGGATGTTTTACGACATACTCGTGCACCATTTGTCCCTGAGCTGGACTCGGAGACCGATGCGGGCTACTTCGATGACTTTACCAACGAAGCTGACATGGCAAAGTACAAGGAAGTTCATGACAAGCAACAAGCTCTCGAGACTATGGCTGAACGTGAGGATCAAATGAGCAAGAGCCTCTTTGTCGGCTTCACATTTAGGCATCGCAAACCTGCTACAGAAGACGGAGCTAGCCCTCGGAAACGCATTCCGACTGACGAGTCGTTTGGGACGATGTTCTAGGACGGGCCTCAATATTCCCAAAGGGCGTTGGGTTGGCGTGGATTCGTCAACCGAGGGAAGGCCCTCTTGTGAAGCAGCAGTGGCGATCTACTCTAATAGCTGTCAATCGGTGTTTTAACGATGTGGCTCTTATGCCATGATGATGGAGACTTTTATCACCCCTCCGTTACTTTCCCATTACTTTTCGACGTTGCTGTATTACCACTTTTGATCATGTATTCGGGACTGTTGTTTTGACAGTCTGGTCTTTTTGCTCTTCATTACGGCAGGCAGGAGTTTGATACGGACCAGGTTCATGTATGCGGTCCAGTGGAAAGGAGTCTGATTGCGGTCAGACTTCAGGGAACAGTTTCAGTCATGTATGTATGATTGGAGAATGGGACTACTTCTCCGACCCCTACTTTAGCGGGCATAAGGTTAGGGAATAGAGTGAAAACACAAGTGGAAAACCCAATACAATCGTATAAGTTTAGTCGCCAGCGTGCAGTTGGGAGTAAGAAGCATTGACATGATTACTTTTGTAATGTGCACTTGGAATGAAACAGGTGCAGATGGTAGTGTCAAACAATTCAATTTGAATTATGGTGGGAATGCGAAGCATTTCCCCCTTTCTGCTGTCTTTTTGTCTTCGGGCTGAGGAACAATCATATGCATATTGCACATCGCACTCCAATGAACGATACATTGCAAGAGATCCTTCCCATGGCGTGGGCCGCCACGGTTTGTTTTTCAGAAGGGCAATTACAAGAGGACGCAGTACGAGAGAGAAGACGAAATACATAATTCTAAATATATTGTGTTTAAAATGGTATCTTAATTGTTCCAAGGCTGCGCATTTACCATAAGAACTTGTCCTATTTATCAAACTGGCGCCTCCTGAATCCCGTATATACCCAGGCTTTCTATATGAGAAAAAAAGGCAAGTCCCAACTCATTTGAACTTCTTGAAAGGGTGTATGTAATGGCCTGATACGGTCACCGTCGTAGTGATGTTATCTCTCATGCCGTTGTTAGATCCTACATGTACATAAACGCGCAAACATTATAATGACGGCCTTTCCGTAACATAGAACTCCGGGAAATTTCGAAGTGACATAATCCGCCAGTGTGGGATGCATCCAAGTAGTAAGGTATCAATTCGTCGTGTCATAATCCGTCAAAAAAAAAAAAACGCCTCGAATAACTCCATGTCTCATCAAATGCTATAGTTCGCATGTCCTTGATCAACAAAGCACACAAGTCCCCTTACGATCAAAGACTCATTGTCAACCATTCCCACTCTTGTGGGCCAGCAGAGCTGCCAATCAGTGAGCTTGTTTGTCCGCCACCAGACATACTAATCATGCCCGTAGCTGAACCCAGTGTGCTAGGTCGCTGGTTGAGGTTGAAGCTGCTGGCAGACATGCCACCAGGCAGGCTTGACAGACCAGCAGAAGAGCCAAAGGGACGCGGAGCATCGATGGAACTAGTCGAGTCGGGGCTATCGATGTCCATAGATACTGGCACATCTCCGCCGATACTCTTGCTGTGACGGCGTTGCCGTTTCGATGAAGCGGTAGTAGGTCGCTGCATCGACATGGATGAGGCGCCAGGCCCAGGACTAGTTTTAGGGGGTGCAGCTGCTATAGGAACAACTCCTTTGCCACCCATAGCACCAGATGAGGCACCAGGGCCGACAAGATGGCTATTCGGAGTACTGCCAGCGGTGTTGGTACCAGATGTAGTACCACTAATGGGGCTTTCAACATCCTTGCTGCTTGCAGGTCGACTGGCAGCAGGTGGCGTCGTTGCTTTAGGTGTCGGGTTACTGCTGTTGGGGTTTGTGTTGTTGGTTGCCGCAGTAGACATCGAGAGGGTTGAATTCTTTCGCGAATTCAGCGCACTCGCCGTCTTCTTAGACCTGGTGCTGCTGCCCCCAACCGGAACATTGGTTCCAGAGCCACGGTTGCGCTTCTTGATGACATCCGTCTTCAAGCTCAATGGTCGCACAACACCATGCAGTTTTAGGAAAAGGCCACAGGCGTTACACAACGGCTGGCCTTCAGGATTCCGCCTCCACAAAGGCGTCGTCTGAGTGAAACAGTTGGTGCACGTGGTCGGAGCATTTCCATCACTGCCATTACCAGCGGCTGCCTGCAAGTTCGTTGATGACCCTTGCTTCGACATGGGTGGCGAAGATGGTCTGCTTGGAGCAACAGACGAGAATCCCGACAAGGTTCCATTTGCATCGCCTGCAGGTGAACTTTGCAACGATTGGGCAAGTTGATCAAAGCCGTTCTGTTGGCCCGAAAAGTGCACTGGTGTGGAAGCGTTTCGTGGTAGTTTGGGATGCTGTCTCCTGAGATTACCACCTCTGAACGACTGCGATTGTGATCGCTCAAGGCCATTTGCTTCCCAGTCTCCATTGTTATCGACAAAATCGGTTGTCGCACCTCCAATTGTCACCTGCTTGCGAGTTGGTCCACCAGGGAAACGAGCAGCCTGGGTGCTGAACTGACCCGGCAGGCTTGCATCCCAACCCATGGATCCAGAATCGTCGAGAGATGAAGAAATATCCTTTTGCATCGGCACATTGCGGTCAGCAAATGCGTTGTTATCCTCGTCATCTGAGTCGGCTCCGAACGAAAACATGCTGTCCTGCTGTGTTTGCATCGTGGGGGATTGGACAGGCTGGTCATTTTGGAACACCTGCGTAGGGTCGATATGTCCAAAGGAGCTGGGAGCAGTGCTATAGGCAGACATGGATTCTGATCCAGTTCCTGGAGCAGAGAACATGGTGTTGCCATTGTTGCCGTTTGCATTACCATACATGAACTGCTGGCTGAGCATGCTGTTGATACTTTGTTGGAAGCCTTGGGGCCGTTGAGCTCGCGCATCCTGGGAACCAAAGTAAAATCCATCCTGTTCGGGCACAGGATGAGGAGTTGAAACATTCGATGGGTAGGCGGATGCTGGAGGGGAGTAAAAGTCGTTGTTGTTTACAGATGTTGTGGGAACTGAAGAATTGTGGTACATGCCGGAAAAGGGACCATGGGGTATCATAGGTGAAGTAGAGGGAGAAAATGAGAAGTTCTGTTGGAAATTTCCATTGTTGTTGACCATGGAGGTGTCGTTTTCCATGAAAGTGTCAAGACCAAAGGGGACGGCGATGCCGTTTGACTGCTGGGGAATGCTTGTCTGGTTGGGTTGATCCAGAGAGTAGTCATGAAGCTCCGAATCAAGATCAAGATCATTCTGCGCAGCAGTGTTGACAGCCGGAACTTGTGGTGAGAAATCAGCAGGGCGCTTGCGAGTCTATTGCAAAAGTTAGTATACGCGCACAAAATAAGTGTGCTATCACATGTAAATCGGACAGTGGGTAGAATTGAAAGTTTGCGATGACGGGGGAAGACAGGCGCAGCTGGCCAAGCAAAGAAGAGGATGGAGGGGTTGTTACAATCACTTACTCTACGGTCATCGATGCTGGTTTTTCGAAGGTGGCGGTTGACATAGTTGAATTCATGGCCCTGAGTGGCCTGGTGAAGTGGTTGAACAGGTACCGATTGTGGGACGAAAGTCTGGTGCGATAGCTCCTTGCGGGATTTGATAGGAATGGCCGAGGCCATTGGATTACTGACCCTGTCGTCGGCCATTTTGTCGCCCTGAGACGCAAAGTTGCCAGGTGAAGCAGAGTTGTCGGAAAAGATGAAGTCGTCGAGATTCATGGGATCGGGCTGTGGCATATTGTGCTCAGACGATTTTCGCAGCTGAGCAATGCCGCTGGGAGAACTTTGCATCAACGGGCGCCCAAGTCTTTAGGCCCTTGTCAGCACGTCATGAACCAAAATAATGGTGACAGGAAACGCAAAATAACGTCACAGGTATAAATAGTGATTCACATACCGATTGCTCGCCTCCATGTTGCTTTTCCTTCGGGCCTCTGCTTCGTTCTGTCTCTGCTGCTCCTCCTTGTGCTTGCGCATACTGAGAGCCATCATGCGCCAAGTTAGGTTCTCCATGCGATGCTGGCTAGGAAGCTGCTGCTTGGTCTTCGCAAAAAACTTCCAGACTTGAGTCGCCAGAGGGTCGTCCTGCTGCATCTTATCGATACTACGGTCAGAGTCGGCGAGGCCATTAATAAGGAATGGGAAAGATGGGGTTACGCCCAGGCCCTGCCTGGCAAGGGAATAGGTGGTAGCCATGTCAGTCTTGTGCTCTTTGAAGCTGGCCGAGACGTCACGAGAATTTGGGATATGGCTCGACTGGCCGCTGCGTTGAGTGGGAGCGTGGTAGGCGGTGGTGGCGGGCCATGCACTTGGCCTTCTGGGAAAGCGAAAGTCGTGCTCTGTTATTGTTGGATTCATGGTTAGAACAGGACTTGAGTTGGTGATTGAGACAGATGTGCTCATTAATATTGGAATGGAAGGCTTGTGGTGGAGCGAAAGTTGGACGGACTACAAAATGTAGGTATGGAAGAGGGAAGAGAGTATGAAAGTGTGAACGCGAGAGGCTGAGGTGACAAGAAGAGAAGGGCCCCCCACGTAGTGGCTTTAGCGGGAGGGTGTGAGAAAGTTCGGGTGTGGGTTACACTGCTGCAGCAGCTGCAAGCAGAACAACCCAGATGCCGCTCGACTTACTGGAGGTAATGGTGCGGTAGCGTTATGGGCTGTAGCTGTAAGAGCCCTGTAGAAAAATCCAACCTCGCTGAGATCAGGGCAACCACTTCATCACACCCAAAAGCGGCCACTCGACTTGACTGGGATGCACCAGGTTCCGAACGGGGTGGGGTGCTTGTTTTTGGGGGAGCCTCCGGGGACTTCAGTGGGCTCCTGGCTCCAGAAGAGTGTGCAAACGGGCGTTGCTGGGCGGGGGGAGAGGTTGATTGACTGCCCGAATGCTGTGCGCGCAAGTCGATGATGGAAGAGTATGCTACTACCTAATGTATGTAGGTCGAGATGGATGCAGAATGCTGGTCGGCGGGAAAATCAGGCGATGGGTAAACAAGACAAGAATAGATGTAGGTAGGTAGAGACGAAGGGGGGAGGGGAAAGGGGATTGAGGAAAGAGGGATGGCGGGTTTTGAGAGTTAAGTTGGAATCTCGAGTCGAGTCGAGAATCTGAAGTTTACAGTGACAATTTGACCAGCATGGGAGAGGGAACTACTAAAACAAGATCCATGAAGAGAACAAATATTACTGGGTCGTTTATTTCCATACAGAGTAATTGTTAGTGCCCCACGTCTCTCCTCTGTACCTAGGTAGTCTCAGCGCTGAGGGTGCATCGAGCATCGCACATCAAAGCCCGAGACAAGCAATACTGGAAGAGCCAATCCGAGTCTCTCGAGTGCCAAATTCGACTAGGCGAAGACGTTCAAGGCTACTCGCCAAGCCTTTCATCGTTTAGAAGAGTATCCATCACAGCGGATCCCGCCACAACACTTAGGCCCGAATCGACAAAGATGAACTTTGACGACTGAATTCGATGCGCGTTTTGCTGGCGCAGAAGAGTCACTGCCTGGGAGAAGAGGAGTCAAACAGCCGCATTCCGCATTCGCGGAGCATCCATTCAAGATGAGCACGCACGATGGTGGATTCATCGTTGCGCTGGGCCCGACATCCATAACACAGACCCAGACCAAGGCCACGGATGGTTGGGTTGACGAGTGCTTCAGATTTCAAGGGTCCAGGCCCATTCCCGCAACTACGTAGTATCTGCTGGGCTTCAGTGCCACGGACTCACAACAGGGACATATGCCCTTGTCTAGTAGGCAATCTTTCAGTGACATTGCAGGTATCCGCGGGTAGGCTCTAACAAGATCTGGATACATCTTGCAGCAAGTAAATCAATGAAAGACACAACTCCTCGTGATAATATTCGAAATGATACTCACAGCAATACAGTTTCAAACGTTTTGCGAATAATAGACACAGAATATTCCCGTGCCGCTGGAAGAAAAAACCTTGTCTGTCTTCCTATTGCAGCCTCTGCGCGAGCTCGGCGAAACTCTCGCCTCTGTTTTTCCCTCATATTGCAACTGCCTCCGAGTACGGATGCGTCTTGCATTCTGGTGGGAGCGTACCTTCCGAATCCTTGAGCCTCATGAAAACCTGCCTATGCAGGTAGGTAATTGGGTCCTTTGCAGTCATGGGAAGGAGCTACATCGGCGTAGGTTCGTTGC
The DNA here is from genome assembly GCF_000303195.2 of Fusarium pseudograminearum CS3096. NCBI lineage: Eukaryota > Fungi > Ascomycota > Sordariomycetes > Hypocreales > Nectriaceae > Fusarium > Fusarium pseudograminearum. Next base: position 2,099,719 of record NC_031952.1, on the reverse strand, counting down.
CTGCCCCGGCTTATCCATCTCTTTAAAACATGTATGTTGTTTTGCAAACCTCCTAACGTAATAAGCAACCGAGAGCGTCCCCCAATCTGGGCACCCAGGTATCATCGTGAGGGTCAATATCATGTCCCTGTTACCCACCTTTCAGTGCCGGGTACCATATGAGCAGCAGAGACTCTTGGGCTGACGAACTCCAGGACCATGACTGGCCACAACGGTATTCCAGGCGGGAGAAGACCGTCGGGCTTCAGGACCACGACGTTGGCCCCGAGACCTAATAAAGGGCCAAGTCGCTGGCATTGACGACTGAGGGACGCTAGGCACGTCCGACTCAATCGATCAGTGTGTTTAAGATTCGATTTGAGGTACTAACGCTGGGACTCGCAGCAGCACCAGCACCAGCGAAGAGGTAGGCTATTGATCAAGGCGCGATTTATATGCCGTGGCGTTTTTCCGTTCTACAACGCACATGGCATGGGCTTTGCTTTGAGGTTTCGTTAGCCGCCTCAAGCATAACCAGACGCTAGGCCAGTCCTTGCAAACAACACTTGACTATATTAGTCGCAACCTGGCTTGTCTCCCAACGGCTGGGATTTGCATGTGAAGTATGTTTCGCATCAGTATTTTTACTCTGTGAGAACCCCCAAAGTAAAAGGTCGAGTCATGACGCCCGCTCTTGTTCGCACATTACCTAGGCAGTCACTTCTTTTGTATTAAGAAAGCAGTGGTTGTGACTTAGGACTTTGGGGTTTCGGCGAACATTGCTTTATTAATGCGATATAACTGTCACCTACTGAACTACATTGATATTTGCGACTTGGGTACTAATCATTAGGGTGTCTTTTTGTATGCCGTCAACAGATTCTGTCTCTCTTAAGGACCACCTTTGTGGCAAGCGATCTACTACTGAAAGCTCCTTACCCTCACTCAGCACACCATGAGAAAAATGAACATAGACGTCGAGAATGGGATGCCTGAATCTTTGGATTCATCGACACATGAATCCTTCTTCTGTCAAGCCAGACCCACGACCGTGCGTGAGGTTAGGCTAGGGGTCGCCCTGGCATATCCCAATATTACCTTGACAGTGGAGCCATCTGCCCGCAACACCATTCCGAGCCCAGAAAGACGATTTTCAGGGTACTTGCCTAAGTGTTTGTTACTCGATACAGAAACGGTTCATGGTCTTGTGCATCAGGCCAAGCGAAGCCCTCGCCTTGATTCGTCATTCTATACAGTCCCCCCGAGTGCGGTAGGTATTAGGGAATGTACCTACCGCCTAAACCACGTCAGCCACGCCGTGATAGCTGCCAACCATAAGCCGCTAAAGCTAGAGGCTCTTCGATAACCGTGCTGTCGGTGTATTAGACGCGTTCATTGGCCGAGGGCATTCATTAATTGCCATTGCGGCTCCGAACTTGTCTAGCTTTTGGGATCGTTACCTGAAAATTGAACATCACGCGAATCGTTAAACAAAGTTGGGGAATACACGGGAACTGGAGAGTATGGAGAGCTGGGGAATTGAAGTAAGTACAAGCTCAACTCCACTGTCCCGTCGTCATTTAGAGGCGGAGAACCAGGGGCCATCCCTCGTCCTGCCTCTGGCAAAGAAGTCTCACGTATTGTCCGTTCTCTAGAAACAGAATGCTTTCAACGTCACCCATCTAGCATCGAAACACAACTCTGGTGTACAACTGTTTATTGGGCTTCCAGAATGACCGAGTCCGCTAATTATTTGTTTATCAATCGAGTCGGTATCTCACATTGTTGCGTGGTGCAGGCAGAAAGCAAACAACCATCCACATTAAAGACTTTGATACTATGATGTTATGTTGCATACATACAGATCAGGCGATATGGACGCCGTTGGCTCGCATTCAGGCATGTATACCGAAATATCGTTCTTTGTTTATAGGCTCCAGGCCGCTCAGTGTCCTCTTCCTCTTGAAGCTCAAGCATGCATTAGTCGGCAAACACGAGGAGGCAAAACGGCCCTGGTTGCATACAGATGTTTAATTTAGCCGCATGTATGAATCCTGGACGGACGAGATGCAGGACGAACGTTCGAGACAACAGCAATGAGGAGAAGACTTGGTGGAGTGCGACATCAGACAGACAGACGCCTTCGCTCGTAGCACTTGCATCAACCCCCACTTGCTACCCACGAGTCGGCAGGGGTGCTGACGGGCAAGCTAAGAGGGTTCCATAGAGCCCCTGCTCGTAGTCCTTGGGCAGCAGGCGTGGTCGTTCCGACATCTTCCATCCGCATATTCGTCGAGAACCCAGGCCAGGTTGCTGTACGGTATATCGGATATACGGTGCAGATTACGTCCGATTGAGTCGAGCCCTTCACAGTATTGCAAATCAACCAGCGACCTAACTTATGACCTCGGCATCATTTTAATCATTCTATATATGTGTAAATCGCGAAACGGCGAGTTCATCGAACTATCGAATTCACCAACATAACGGCTACGATGTGAGGCTGAGAAACTCGACTCCCCTCGGGTCCGGTGTCGACGACTTTGGAACAATAAAATCGAATAGTAACGCCGAGAACAAATTTTGTTCTACTCGGGCCGGCATGTAAGGACGAACGGCAACCCTTGTCGGCTGTTTGGGAGTCGTTCCTGTCAATGGCTTGCAACTTGTAAGTTATGGGAGGCTCGTGTCAGAGTTGCGCCCGCAACTGATTCAAAATACTGCACTAAACAACCGAGCATGGTGTCAGCGGCTTAGCTCCCTATGAGAGGCTACCTTATAATGACTGGGTGGGTTCAGCAACTTCAGCCTTTAGCTTTTAGCCTGTTGGCCGAATTCGAATAAACCCACTACAGGCGGGTTCGGTCTCTTTAGACTACAACATCCGGGAAAACAAAGATCCAAGTCTCACAACACTGCTATACTTGGGAGGCCATAGGGGAGGGACGTTACTGGCCAGCGTTTATGCAGTTCTCTGATACAATGTTAACACGCCATCCTCGTGGAAGCAGTGCACGTCTCTTTGAGTAGAAGGTGAAAGGTTACCTTGTGCCTAACATGCTCATGTGCGTACTTCGACTCGAATAAGCTCTCCCAAATAACTGGAGAGTTTGTCCCCAGTTTGTCTTGACAGGAGGAGGCGAACGGGCACCCGGTGCGTTCTTCCGGTATTCGATTTCCGTCGAGTCTTGGGTCGATCTAAGCATTTGATGAACGTCAAGCACTCCTCTTCTTCTCCGCTTCCTGGCATGGAAGAGAAGCACAGCATCTATTGATGATGCGGCGCAACAGCGAAAACGGGAACAAACAGTCAGGGCATGATGCGTTCTGTGTGTAAGGATTCCTACCCACTTGCCGTTAATGCTGGGGGGTTTCAAAGACACTAATGGTTGCGGAAGACCTTCAACGGGAAATCCGGTGGCTGAGAAGAGCAAATCATGGCTCAGGTCCTGTGGGCAATACGATCTGTAACATGTTGAAAGCACAAGATTATCTACAGCCCGGAGCATTGGCCCCACTATGGCGGTGTGGGCCGAAGATAGAGACAGATATTAATATGTCATGCCTGCTTGTGTCCCCGGACATTAAGAGTGGGTTGACCGATCAGATCTCTCAGCGTCCGTCTCCAACGCCCGCAACAGACTCTTGGCCCGCAAATCAACACGTGAGAATGCCTCTGAGCGGCAGAGACCAGCAAGGAAGTGAAGCACCAAGCCTGTCGCGAGCCGTTCGCTACCGACATGACACTCCTCTAGCTTCGGCCAAATCCTCGCAAGACAGCTGTGGTAATACATCGCTGTGCTCTCAGTCTCGGCACAGAATCACCATTTGAGCTCTTACTCCCTGCTTCAGGTGGGAACAAGTACTATACAGGAAAGTGCAGGGAGACGGGACAATCGAGGGCCTCAAGGGCTTGGACAATAGGAAACCAACTCCAATATTGCTTTGCCTCAAGGTGGGGGTCGCAGTTGGGGGTCTAGGCATTAGGAGCGCAAGTTCAATACTTCGGACGAAACCATGTTATCTCTTATCTTGAGAGGTCTGCTGCTCTGTTCACCTTGGTGGTTGGGGCTTGTGATCACCACGCAGGCGTTGATTATGGAAGCAGACTGGGCCAACATGTGCTGATCGAGACATCGGAATTTCCACAGTGGAATCGCTCCTTGGAGGACTCTTTGTTTGCGCTTGTCATGACGAAGACAAGACACGGGGCTCTTCCAAGTGTCCCAATCTATCAAATGTGCATTCAAAGTACAGTACTGTGTAGAGTACAGGCTACGTTGGTGACTACTGTACACAGGATCTCCTGTGCCTGGAAAGTCCCAGACAAAGCGGTCATGGAGTTCATATACGAAATCCGGGGCATCTGAGGCGCTATGTGCGTTATCTCTCACACAATGAATGTGAGCCACCTGTGCACTCCTACGTGGCTGTTAGACCCTCGTCACTTTACAAAAAGTCCTCGAGGGCTGGAGATTAGATAGGCCAGTTCCCAATCATCAACTGTGCCTGGCCGTGCGATATGTACTATTATCAGTCCGGAGATGCAAGAAATGCACTATCCGCATTGCAGAAGAAACGGCCGCATATCAATCCACGGCCGTTCGTGGTGCTGTAACCTTATCTCAACGCCATCGCCCTGCATATCTGTGATACCATAGCCATATATGTGTCGCTGCCGCTTCTTTGTCAGGCACATTGAACAAGACTGCATGGGGACTCTTGCAGCATTTCTATTTTCGCCGACAAAGAAACTTGAAATGCCGACTGATATCCTTGAGCCATCTTGGGGGTCAGTGTAAGCGAGATGTTGACCGTGGCTGTCCTTTGTCCACTCAAGGTCCATTGGATCACCATCTTTGTTCCCCAAGATCGATATAGATATGAAACGGCATATTAGATTTGGCTTCTTTAAGCAACAACGAATCGACGACCTGGTATAGTGCGAACGAAAATACTCCTATGACGAAACGACAAAGCTCCTCCGAAATGTCTTCCCGGGTTGTTCTTAATTGCGAACGAGTCCCTTTGTCGACTCGACCGAGATTATACTATTATTACAATGCTTTGAGCCTGAAATACGAAGAACCTCGAGAATGCAACGTCGTTATATATATTTCTGTAACTCGATAAATACCAAGGCTCGGGAGATTTCCCAAGATGGAGACGGAACACAACAATCATGCGAATGGCAGCCACGGACATGACGAAACCTTGGACCTACTATTCATTCCGCCTTCTTGTGGCGCTTACCACTCAATATACCGAAGCCAGGTCGATGCCTACCATGGAAACAGGCCTAAGTAGGGAAGACGTCAAAACAATGGTACATCACATACTAGAAAACTCAAAATCCCTGATCAAGGATGAAGACGACTCCTCAAACGACGACAACTCTAATAAGAATACGAACTCTAGAACTGAGAAGGGCGCTATCGTTGGAGGAACCATCGCTGCCGGAATCATCCTCGGAGTAACAGTATTCATAGGTGTTCTCGTCTATAAACAATACCGTACCCGACGGCAACGTGCCAATGGTCAAACTAACGACACGGCATCATCGTCAAGGAAGAGCTCGAGTCCTGGAACAACTTCTGGCAGCTCAGCTGACCGTTCTTGGCGCCACACATTCAACCACCGGGTATTAGCTCCAGATTCAGTATCTATCTACTCTCAGCGATCTTATGGATATGCTCCTTCAGCCACCCAGACTGAGATGGTCCCAACTCGATCGATCCCGCCGCCAACAATACCACAAAAAGCTGCTCAGATGCTGGGAGTTGAGGGGATTCATGCCTTTGGATCAACGACTCCCCTGACAACATCGCCTCTGCCATCACCACGTTTGCCAAATTCGCCTTTGGCTAAGCACTTCATCGCATGGAATCCTTTGGCACAGAATCCCCCACAACAGCATCCCTTACCCCAGTGTTCACCAACGCAAGGCCCTCTGCTACCTACTCCAGAGCCGGTTGCCAGAAACAATTCCAAGTCGTCATCAGATTCTCGAACTCGAGCCCGAACTTCGTCCAACTGCACAATGAGTACCCTCGGCAGGGAACTGCTTCATGATGTGATGAAGCCATTACCTCCAATCAAGTTCAGTCCGCCTCCTGATACGAACTCCTTGCCTCAGCCCCCACCGTCCATCTCCAAGACCACGAAATCTCCGCCTGTATCAATGAACAGCACGAAGGGCCAAAAGCGGGCACCAAGCAGGCGGTATTTTGTGCCCTTGTTCAAGACCAATGGGCAACTATTGAGTACAACGTCGCCAGATGTAACCCTGACTATAGATTCGGGCATACAAGAGGAAGGGGGCGCTAATGCAAAGGCGGAGGCGGAGGGAGAGGCAGAGACAGTCTTGAGGGACTCATCGAGGGCAGGTCTGTTCTCACTTGGCGAGAACAAGATATGAGCTCTTGAGCCAGGGCTGACTTGGTTGCATGGAATAGGCGTTATTCGGTGTAACCAATTCACTATATTATACCCTTTGACTTATTGTTAACTTTCGTCTTCCAATCGATATTTATCTTGTTTAACTTTGTGCACTTGAGGTGTTGGGCTGTGAGGTTTTGCTGACTTTCACTTAATACGCTCAAGCTTGACGGAGAGCTTCTTCTGCATCTTTAGCGAACTTACCTTCTTTGGCTTCTTAAAGCTTTATATAGTGCACGTTATTAGAGAAATTCAGTTTCCTTGAAGTGTCAGGGATAGTATGTATGCAACACTTTATCCCGTTACCATCCACATGAAATAAGGCTTTCTTAATCATATTACTTTAGATCTCATACAGTTGAACCATCCCAATTCTCTCATATATGTACACCTACTTTATTGGCCGTAGCAATGCTCGCCGTGACCTCTCAGACGGCCTGCTCAGCCACATGCGGACCAACAACCGGACAGAAAGTTGACGCTGGAGGCCGACCATCGTCATCACGAGATCGAAACTATTCGAATGTTCTTCGTAGTAGCTCAAGGAATGATTAAATGCCTTGCTGCCTACTGGACAACTTACATGGCGTGTTCAGTCAGGCGAAGCCTCGTTATATCTTCAAGTATATAAGCTGGTGGTGCTTCGCTCTCAACTGATGTGAGAAGAACACAGACACCCACATCATTATCTAACATACAATCACTTTACTAAACAATCTTGCTATCTCGTTCCCCGTCGACGAAACAATAGATAACTTCGGCCTTGAGACATGTCAACCGCAAATATGCAGCACATCATTTCCACTGTTACCAACTTCGTCGATCTATTTCAGTTCTGGGTGGGTCCGGTCAGCTCAGAGCAGCCCTTGCGTTCCTGGGAAGCCATTGCTCAGGGAACTGTACGGAGGGATCTGGCTGATCGCCCTTTGCTCCGAACATACGATCGCATGTCTGGAAGTCTACCAGACGAATCGGGAGACATGTATGCAAGAGCACCTGACATGCCCCTGAGAACCTCCCAAGCTCGACGATCGACACTGCACACGCATATCAGGAACAATGAATGGAGGCCTACCCCCTATATCTCATTCACGTCCTCACCTGAAGCAATCGAGAACTTTGCAAACTTCAGAAGAACCCGGCCGTATAGGAAAAACCAGACAATCGTGGTGATCGACCCTGTGGTACGTCTTGAGGCACATCGCCCGGTGATCAACTATGGTGAAGAAAAACGATACTACAACATCCAGGTTCCGTATAATTTATCTCAAAAGGAACTCGACTCCCATTATATCTGCCTTTGGGAAGTCAGAGCAGACGAGGTCGTTGGACATTGGTCTTGGGATGAGTTGTCTTCCAAGCCGAACTGGTACGATGATGTCGTCCTCCCTGCTTTGAAGAGTTTCCGAGAGAAGAGACGACAATACCAAGTCGAAGAGAACCTTTCAAGTGCACTTAGTGCTCTTGGGTGTGAGTATTCCCAAGTTACCATTCTATACAATTTCGGCTGACATTACTAGTAAACGAACCTTCGACCGAGAGCTCTTCGGATCACGGCAGCAGCGACGAAGAGGTCTTTGAGAGCCCCGATGGAAGTGACCCCATTCGAGATGGTATTCGAGCAAACCTCTAAAGCCGCACGATCATCCTTCAAGTGGTGTTGTTGGCCCGGTATCAAATTTTGACTTTGATGAATATTGTGTAAAGTTGTGGTATTTGGACATCGGTCTTGTTGAATTACCTTGTAGCTATGAGCCCTTGTTAGTCTATCATTATCGTTATGTTAGTAATTAACTTGTACTGCTCAATGAAGACATGTGAAAACTAAACAAGAGTTACCATGCATGTCGCTCACTTGCTTTCTTCCAACATACAAGTTAACATAACGCTTTAGAGTTGGCAATTGTCAAATCACAGTGAATTGGTAGAGAAGGGTCAACAGTCAAGGTGTAATGGGGTATTATTCCAAATATGCTCACAATAACAAACAAGCAGACCATAAATACTGGGCATCTCCTACATGTGCCCTCTCCCGGCCGCCTCTCCATACACGCGAGTCGTATATGATCCATCCACCTCTTCCATTCTCCTGGCAAGACATCTGCGAAGATGTCGATAGTATGAATAATGTGTAAGATATGACTATATCCCATCAATGTCTGCCCCTACTAAGAGAAAAACGCCTTCGCAATTCAAGCATCACCCAGATGCTGCAGATTCAAGTGAATGAAGTATACCTGCAGATGCAAAATCCCTCCCATGTTGGTTGTTTGTTTGGTTTTGTACCACGTTGTTACAAATTAGCAGTCGTTCCTCAAGATGCGATACCCCTCTATAACCGGGGGCAGCAAGGGCGTCTAGCCGTAAACCATGACCGAACGCCATAACGAATGAAGTAGTGAGGCCGTATCTCATCGTCCTTGTACTGCTGCTGTCGCCATACCGCATTCGACATCGACCGTCCTGAAATACAATGCGTCGCTAACTCCCAGCTGTCGAGGCATCGGCTCATGTCGTAAAAAGCAAATAGGCACCGTAGAGAGCGTCGAGCACTCACCCCTTGGGTGCACATTGTGAGAATATCCGAGCCTTCCAGTCCGTTGTGCCGGCGTGCATAAAACCGGCTGAATGCCGGTTCTTCGAATCTGGCACGAAAACGGCGTGTTGCGAGCATCAATCCTCTTCTAACCGATGACAACTCTTGCGCCTTCCTTGCCTAGTACACCTCTCTCCTTTGGCTTTGGACTATTTGTGCGGCCCTTCTTGCCCTTAAGGAATCCAAACATGCCACCAGAGCCTTCGCTCTTACCATCGCCAATATTGTTAGCGTCCGTGGGCAAGGTTGCATCCTGACGAGCCAGCTCAGACCAACTACCACTACCATCTAGAGTCACTTGCACGCCTCCTGTGGGACTCGTCATTCGCTGACCAGCAACAATTGGGACATGGCGAGTTTGAAAATTGTTCTGTAGTGGAGGCGGTGGAGCTGGGCGTACTGGACGTCCTGTGCGGCTTTCATTGCTGGTGCTTGGGTTGAGAGGCGACGACTGGTAACCCCCGTTGACTGCGGGTACGGGTGTCGCTTCGTCGGTTGTGATGGCCTGAGGGGCATTGTCTGTAGCTGGTGAGCCTTCCTCAGTGGAGCCGGCGCCCTCGGTAATACTGTCCAGGTTAGCGAAAGCGACAATGTGTCGTAGCTATCATAAACACGTACCGTTTATAGGCGGCTACTGTATAGTCGAAAGGCTTGAAATCCGACTCGATCATACGGTATAGCTCATCTTCTCGAATCTCCTTCTCAGTTGCATCATCCTTTAGGCGCTCTCGCGGTTTCTGGCGTCTTGCGCGAGCTTCAAGTGGAGCCTCTTCCAACAGTAGCTCTTCAAGGTCGTATGTGGCATCGAAGTTGGTCTTTTCCGATGAGGGAACGAAGATCGGTTCAATCCGCTTTAGCTCAAGGAGCTCGAAGTCGAGGCACTTGAAGAATTCATTGTAAATGAAACTTTCCCACGTCGATCCCATTCGACTTTCACGGTTCGGATCAAGGGCGGAGCCGATTGCGTAGAGGCAGGAGAGGGAAACGGGCGGCTGTGTTACGGGATATTTGGGTGAAGCAGCCTGGATCTGTTGACTAAGAGATCCTTCTGAGCCACCTTCAAATGGTCGCTAGTAGATTGGGTCAGCGCATCCGAAGAGCATGGCTCGATAAGCACGTACCTTGTTATAGATACATTCGTAGAACAAGACACCCAAAGACCACCAATCTGCCCGGACGTCATATCCTTTACCGGCATAGACTTCGGGGGCGAGATAAGCAAGTGTGCCAGACTTGCTTGTAAGCGTCCTTCCGGGAATGACATCAGAAGCAACGTTCTAATTTGGTTAGTTTTTGATATCATAGCGTGTAGACGAAACATACAAAGTCTGTCAAATGGACGTGGCCATCGGCATCGAGTAACACATTGTCGGGCTTGATATCGCGGTGAATGATGTTCTGGGCGTGTACATATCGCAAGGCGCATCCAAGCTCGGCAATCCAAAATCTAACAGCCTCTTCGGTGAAGGTCTTTCTCGAAATGTGGAACCGCAAGTCTCCACCAGTCATCAAGTCAACCACAAGGTACCTAGTATTGAGTGTGAGCCAGAGTCGGGGATGTGTCGTAGGAGGGCGTACATGTATTCAATGTCCTGAAAACTGTATCTCAAGTTACAGATGAAAGGATGGTTGACATATTCCAGCATTCGACGTTCTCGGATGATGTTACGCACGCTTTCAGATCGCACAACTAAGATTCACAACTATTAGCTAGGTGCCACAAGAGAGATGGCTGCACATCCCATCTGATCGGCAATTGCCGCCGAGGATGGAAGTAGTACACGGTCCAACATCACAGCTCCGAGGCGAGTGAAGTAATCAACAGATAGGAACTAACAATAACTTACCTTCATCTTTTCGGATATATTTAAGAGCAAACGAGAGGTTTGTATCCTTTCGCTCAACAATTCGTACCTTTCCGAAGGCACCTCGACCGACGACTCGCAACAGGCGGAAGTGATTGAGGTTTACTACAGACCAACAGTCAGCGTGATAAACCAATGGCTTTTTCTGTAAACAATCGAATACTGAACAGTTGTGTTGCCACGAAAGGAAACGACGGAGCGTAAGCAAGCCTTCGGGTATGCACGATGCAGCGTGAAGACAAGATGATGCCAAGTAGGATGCAGCTCAGAGACAATGGGTAGTATGCAGTGTGACAAGAATCGAAATGACCCAATGGCGATTTGGAGAAAACAGATAAAGACAAGGATGAAAATGAAGTTAGCAGCTGAGCCGGTTGACGTACCTTCGCCGTTGAGGTCGACGGGCTTTCCTTGGCCGTTGCCCATCGTGAGGGGGTCGATATGGTGGACGACGTTGAATTATCGTGAAAGATAGCAAAGTCCCATGCTGAGTCTCGAGGTCTATTGGATGAAACAAGGGTGGAATCGGAGCGCCGTGGCAGTATCTGACAGGGCACTTGTCTTCTAACGGCGCGTAGAGAAAGGTTGAGAAATCGAGTTCGGTTTGCGGGTACGGTTGGTTTGTGTTGGTTTCGGCAGTGTTGATAGTAGCGATGATGATGATGGCAAGAAGACCAGGTTCGCAGGGGTACAGCAGCGACGGCGGCAGACGCAAATGCAGCTCAAAAGTCAGCGAAGCAAGACGAGGCTTGGCCTGGCTGGGTTTGGTTTGGTTTAGGACTGGGCGCTTGTGAAGTAGAAAGTCGAATCGGGGTGCGGACAGCGGAGCAGGGTCTGGACCTTAGCGGGCGGCGTAAAGCACGGGAGGCGAGAATCGGAATTTTTTTTTCGCAGCGCAGCGCTTTTCGTTTCGTTTTGTAGAGGAGAATTAGGACGTCGTTCGGGGGGGGTTAGGTGGCGGCGGGAAGTCGAAGAGACGGCGTGCGACTTTCGGGGGAAGAGAGGGGGGAGAGTAGGTCTTATTTGAGGGGAAGAAAAGGAGGAGGTAGAGGAAGGCCTAGCGAGTAGGAGGGGGTCTGCTTGTGGAGGCGTTTCGAGACGTGGGATGTCAAGTCAAAGTTGCTCTAGCTTGGGGGATCCTAGCCAGGTTGAATTTTTGAATTGTAGGTGAAGGTCCCAACCCAGGTACAGATACCTACTATGTAGGTAGTAAGGAAGGTGGTAGAAACAAAAGGCCTTGACTTGAATTGGCTTAGATTTGGTGGAAATTCCGGTTCCAAGGAGGAGGAGAAGAAGAAGAAGACGAAGACGAAAAGAAAGAAGATTCAATGGGCCGAGTGGAAATTCAAGTAGCGGAAGGAGGTACGGTGTAGGCAACCTAGGTGGTATAGTGACCAGTAGGTGTTAAGACAGCGATGGATAGCGGTGCTGTAGCGGGCAGCAGTCCACTACATGCTAATTAATGGAAGAGGAAGAGGCCCGGAAGACTCAACTGAGCTAGTAGCTGACCGTGGAGTAGATGGGAGGGTCCTTCTAAAAGATGGAAGGGAATGTAATCTGCAAGCTGTCGAATCAAACAGTACCCAGGAACAGTCTGCAGCAATTGCTTTCAACAATCATGACAGGGGAAAAGAGCCACACCGTCGAAACAAAGAAGGAATGATGCCACTATGTGTCTGCCGGGCGTATATATCAGGTAGGCAGAGGCGGGTATGCAAGAGTCCCTTCTATACAGGGTCCCGGGGTTACACGATACACCTATCGCAGTTGCTGTGGTTGCTGCAGGCAGTTTGTTACAGCAGTGTCGCCCACCTTAACTCGACTCAACTCTACGCTGCCAAAGACGATATTTGGTCTGTGCAGTTCGTTCCGTCTCGTGGTCTGAATCTTGTCAGGTCCCTTGTAGCCAAATACAATGTTAGAGAAAAGCACGGACAACCGCATATCAACGGATAGGACAGGGTAGGGCAGAGCATGGGTTGTAGAGTATGAGTAGGTAGGTACCTACTTAGCCAGTAATAATAATAGTGAAAAATACTGGATGGAACTAGACGGGGGACATCGCCAAATATGGGCAAAAAGCCATGTCAAGAGAAGCAGTGATTGTCATCGACAGTACCTACTGACATATATCCTAATTCAGTATCAATATCGTGACGAGTGAAACAGAAACAGGTGTGGTTATCAAGCGTCAAGCCAAGAAGGTAGCATATCATTGGAGAATGCACATGTGAATGTGTATATAAACACATTTTCTGCCTGCCCAGTCTCGTGTAAGACAGATAGACTTGGCCTGTCTGTATTGGTGAAGCTAACTGGCATTAATGACCATTAACGGCATCAGTTAATATGCGCTACGGCTGGATAGAGGTTTATCACTAAGAATTCTTGTTGTGAGACAAAAAGTGTTGTTTCGGCAGGCAGAGAGAATCAAGCAACAGTTCCCTAGTAACATGAGATGGAATGGCCTGGCTTGGCTTGGGAGATCCAATGGCATTCAGGATTCAAGAGTGACGGGAAATCCCCGATGGACAAGAGACGTTGTCTAATGGATTCAGTTAGAGGATCGGTATGATTTGAAGCTTGTTGACTGTCGGTGTCTATGGGTCCAGTACGTATATAACTTACACATCTGGATAATCATATCTTGGTCAATCTTACTTACTGCAGCATGTCAGGCACATGACGAGATCTGTCATTGTCACATTAACAGACAAGTGAACGTTCCCATCTTGGTGATCGCCTGGCTCAGAGTTGAGTTCGTTCACTCGGCCCCAGACCAGACCCATGACAAGGGTCCTGACTCTTGCACTTACAAAGGTACATCTCAGCGCTGCTTATTTTGGTGACTAAGAGAAGTGTACGGTACCCTGGTTCCACTGCCGTTCAAAGGAGGGTGGGCAAACGTCCCTAGGTGCAGCAACAGCAACAACAACAACCAGTAGTGGCAGGGGTACGGATGGCTGGATGCCTTTGTATCATTCTTCATGCAATGCAACCATTGGTGCACCATTACCAGGTATTGGCCCAGCCTACGTTTCTGAAGTGAAATTGATGTTATTTCCATTGTTTCAGAAGCCACTGAAAACTGAAGTGTTGAGTAATTACAGCCCTCTAAAGCAGTGCCTGTTGTTCGGCGTGTCCGAAGGGGTAGCGCTTGTGGATAAGGCGGCGTGTGGCTGGCAAATCGGTCTAACTAGCCACTGACTGATCAACTTTACGATTCGTTTCGACACGTGCAATATTAATCAGAGTCAGAAAGAGTTGAGTAGAACGGAATCTCGTCTGACTCTGTTGCCGAGGTGAACCCATCAGGTCAATAAGACAGGTATCAAGTATGAACAGTAGTACATACAGCAGGTTCTATCGACCGACCAGGTACCTAAAAAACAAAAAACGAAAAAAAGGTAAACCATCAAAGAAGGAGTATTGTATCCGTACCTACCTGAGGTAGTACCAAATGCTCACTGGGCAAGATCTACACTCTTGGCCGACGACCAACTAACTTTCCTCCTGCTCGTTCCTTGACCAATTAGCCCTTCATGTCTTGATGCTACCGACAATAAACATTCAGGTCAGTCGCGACATCAAGAAATCCGGATATGGGCATTTGCGATAGATCGTAGTCTATCCGTGCATGGCTGAAGTTATCAGGTTCAGGAGTCTTATCTCAGAATTCCAATCAACTACCATGACGGCCCAGGCCTCATGTGAGCTACTAAGGCAAGTAAAGATCTCCACTGCTGCTGCTACTCCCATCAGTCTCAGCTCATGGCCCTGGGCTAATTTACCTGTCGGATAATCATCCCTTTTCTGCTTGGATTAGCAACATTATTAGCACGCAGCTCAATGATTCGACTCGTAACATTCAAGTTGAACCTTTTGATGCATCGTGGCGCAACCAATTACTGCTGGAATCAATAGCCCAGGTCCGCACCGGCTAATAAGGAAGGAAGGAAGTCGACACACGACGATCAAACCCCTTCCCATGTTTCGTCGGGGACTGACCGATGGATGGAGACAGACTATTGTTGGCTGACTCCCGTCGTCGTCGCATATGTAATCCTGCAACTTTCGCTCCGTCACAAACAACGACTTGCCGACCAACGAGCCAACCAAACCGTCCACCCGGACTGTTGGGCCTTGGGATGCGTTCACGGATCTCACTTGACGGGCCCCTGCGTCAGCACACATGTATTTGCCCAAATTTCGTACTGGTCAGACTGTATGACCCCAGCATCGCATCGCATCGTTCTGGAAGACTTCGTTGGCTTCACATGTTACAGAATGTCTGCGGCTACATGCACATGTGCGGGCAAGCAAATTTCCTTGTCTTGGATTTACCGCAAACGCCTCTCATATGCAGATAAGCGACGGAGATGCCGGTGACATGTCGTGTTAAGGGACTCTTCATGTCTGTGGCGTTCCTTATGACTTATTAGTCAGGCCAAACGGTTGGCCTCCCGCGGATTTATTTGCCTTGTTGAGCACACCTTTTGCAGGTTCAAGACATATTGCTATCTGTTCAGATGGTCTCGGTTGATGTTTTCCTTTGTAATATGGGGAACTTTGACTTACACCGGTCCTTACCAAGTGCCTGGACCTATTGCAGCAGCTGCAGAAGAGAAGAAGAAAAGGAAAAAGCAAAACTAGTGTTAGCTGCAGAATCGATATCTGTACCTGACCTGTACTTGGCTGTCTGTGCCACCCAAAGGCCCCTGCTCCAACTGCAACGGCGCCCGCCTCTTTGATGTTAGTGAATTGACTGGGTTGGCTGAAGCCTCCAACTGCCCGCATCAAAGAGATCCCAAGGGTTCATCTATCCGTTGATGCCGGTGCCTACTTTAACGGTGTCACGGTACCAACCTGACCGGTTACTCTAAACGTCACCTCAGTCGCAAGGCTGTCAGTCGAGTACATACATAGTATATGTATGTACCTCTAGAATCTGTAACTCCCGTTGGTTAGGCGTTCGTCTAATCCCCCCTTACCCCTGTTTCCCACCCGTGTCAGATGCCGATCCTCCTTTTTGTCCTTGACGCCGCATCCGTTTCCTTTGTCATGATTGCATATTCGTATCGCATCCTGGAGATAGAGCAATCTCAAAAAAAGATTTGCGGTGTAAATCATCTTGTTCACTCTCGTCCTGTAACTCACTGGGCTGCATAAAGTCAGCTGAAGATGATACTCGCCTACCTTGGATACAGATCCACGGCCGCGTCGTCAAGCCGAGCTGAACAAGGATGATCCTTTCTGTATATCTTCAGTCTTGATTTGCTATTGATTCGTTCTCATGTAAATCTGTCGTCACACCGAACAAGTGATCTCCCCGTCTGCATTTCGGATTCGACAGGAAAAGAAAAGAGACTGGAGAAGCAAACAAGATGTAAAATGCAATGTTCTAGAACGCGAACCGCCCGTTGTTAGTGCCTTTCGGACGATGCCGCTGCCCGACCAACATTGAATAGGGACGCAATAGTTTCGCATGTACGGATACATTTCTATCAATAAGGAATCGCTTCTCCGTTTCAATACATCCTCCCCGTCAAAGCCTCTTTGCCGAAATCCATGCTAGTCCTATCTTGCATATAACAACGCATAGCAAAATGATCGTTGGGCGGTCGGGCGACTCATAGTCGAAGCCGCCTTTCCCGTGGCTTTGATGCTCTTTTTGTTACTGTTTGGCTTCTAGTATCCATGCACGATGCGGTTATTTTCATCACAATCGTACGTTTCGCACTCTAATAGAGTTTCTAGAGTACATAGCCAAAATCGGGTACTCGAGTCAAACAGTTATACTACTTCGACAGTCGACAGGTGGAAACTGCGCATCCAAATTCACGGGGCTTCATATCACATACTTAAATGGATATCTTAAAAAGTAACTTGTTCTGGGAAATCCCAATACCGATTTCGGTTCAGCGGTAATATTTCCCAATAGCTGTTAGTTCTGCCTTGTTGTTGTGGCCGTAGTAAGTTTGCAACCGTTCGTGATCCTGAATGCCTCGGTAATGCCGCCTCCTCTCTCGACTCATCCCCTAAGCGATTATCGACTACCAGTTTGCCGATGTTAGCTGTATGCCGTGAATACATACTAGCCATAGACAAGGGGAACTTCTAGTTCACATGTCACTTTGAGAACAATTCTGTGAAACATAGGTAGTAGACAAGAGAAATATAGGACGTCTTAACGGCAGTCTAGGGTAGTCTGTCCTGCAAGACAATGACGATTATGATGTTCGATGATGTTCGATGACGTAGGTCAAATACCATCTCTCCAGCTTCAGGAGCTTAGAAAGCTGGAGACTTGCCAATTTCACAATTCAATTGCCTCGATACCAATACCAATCATAATAAACACACCTCATAACCTCAATTGCCTCGCAAACCAGCACTCTAATTCCCCATACTCATCCGCCATCATGTCTCTCTTCCGCACCATCATGCGCACAAGCGCAACCACCATCCGCCCTCTCCACACGACAGCACGCAGGCAAATGGCCTACAAGCACGACCAGGACCGCGAATCGCTTCATCCTACAGCGAACGAAAACTCAAAGTCTGGAACCGACGACCAGATGGTGTCGGAGCACGCCGATGTTGCCTTTGACCCCAACACGACACGGCCTGAGGAGGCGGCTGAGAAGACAAGGAAGAAGACGAAGTCTAAAGGTCCTGAGGGGGAGGATGCCTTGCATGCAAGCGGTGCGAACCAGGAGATCAGCAAGCCTTTGGGTGACGAGAAGACTACCAGGACCAAGGGCGCTGGCGAGGAAATCTCAAAGGGAGGATCCAGTGGACGTGGAAGTGCACCGAAGAAAGGTGACTTGCCCAAGTCCAAGTAAGAGGAAGGGATATAATGAGAAGCTTGTTACAGCTGCGAAGTGCGCATTGCATTCTCATAATGAGTTTTCCTGACAGGAACAGAGGGATTACTATAATAATCGAATCATATATAACGTATTTGATAAGCGAGCGTGACAGATAAGCGAATGTGATATAAATCCCTTAACCTTATACCTAACTATCTGATTAATTAATTCTTAACTATTTATAATGCTATAGCCTTTAGATAAAGCTAAAATTATTTTTACCCTTTAAGCCCTT
>NC_031952.1:2018952-2081634 GCF_000303195.2 Fusarium pseudograminearum CS3096 | reverse complement strand
TAATTATTAAAGCTATTTAATCTTTTATTAAGGTAATAAAGAGAATTATATATAAGATTACTTTAATAAGAAATAAAATTTAAAACCTTTAAAAGGGAAATAAAAAGTTAAGCTAGTACTAAAAATTAAAAAAAATTAAATTATAAAAAAGAGACCTTATAACTATAAAGAAAGTATTATAAGTAATTAATTAGATAGATATTAATATATAAGTAATAAGTAAATTATTAAAAAGTAATAGTTAAAGAAAGTTAATTAGATTAGGTATTTAGTAATATAATATATATAGTAAGACTAGATATAATATAAAGATCTATTAGGTAGTTCTAGAGGTATCTAGAGAAGAGTATAATAAGTAATTTTAATTAATTAGATAATTTATTATATTTTTATTATATATTATTTAGTAATAGTTAAGATTCTTATTATATTTACTTATCTATCACGCTCACTTATCAAATACGTTAACCCAAAATCAATAATGAACTTTCCAAATTGTGGCAATTGAGTCAACATAAAGCCATATGCTTTGCTTGATGCCGTGGCTTGTGATATACAGCTCGTGATTGAGAATCAACCAATGGATGGCTGTGAACATTGATACAACGCCTGGTAGTTGGTTGAGACAATACCTATCAAGTGTCTGTTCCATTGGGGAATCAAGAGTTGGTCTCTCATGTTCAAATGCCGAGAGCACCGGGGCATTTTTGTAGACAGCTCCGACTTGGTCGGCCCCACATCTCCGGGTATCAATCCACCTTACCGAAGTCCTAAACAACATCTTGTCATACACTTGAAGCTCTTGTGACTAGCGTCCTAGAACCTGATCTTGGAGGAAACCTTTGTATCCAGGGTGAAACGCCGTATAAATCTCATACGGCTGCATTATGTTGATCAGTTGGACTTTACTACTGTATTCAAGTTCCATACTCGTTTCCCATCCTGTCATCTCTCTTCATCAGATGAAGAAACGTCCAAAAGCCTACAACAAGCCGCTATGTCTGTATCTCAGACTCTAGTCACGATTGTATTATCCATCAGCGTGAAGTAGAATTAAACTGTGATCTCTGAACAAGTCCTCAAGTCGTCTTTGGAATATTCATGCTGAGGATAGAAAGAGCTTGATCATCGTGTGAGAAAACATGGCTCGATGGTATCGTCGTGTTGAGTGTAAAGCACTTGCACAACAGCAAGGCCAGAATCGCGATAAAGATACTCTTATGCCTGAACGGGGTCATGTTCATCATCTCTTATATTCACCATGTCCTATGAAAGCCAAATCCACTGTGGCTCAGACGCCAAACGCCAGACTATGCACAATGCTAACAATACGTCGTTCTCTAGGCATACATCATATCGCCGTCCTCCTCTTCGTCGTCATCCTGCACAACGGGAACCTCCTTCTTCTTCACCAGATCATGACGACATATGGGACACGTCCCCTTGCTTCGCAGCCAAGGTCCAACACACTCGAGGTCAAATTGGTGACCGCCTGGGCACGGCAGCTCAACAACAAGACAGTATTCATCTTCCAGGTAGGGAATCTTGCAGATAGCACAGTCGTCGTCTTCCTTGAGGGTCTTGCGATTCACACGATCGACCGAGTCGAGAAACTCTTGCGAAACGCCTGCCAGTCGAGTCGGAGGATCGATGATGTCGCCCTCGAGGTTAACGATAAGGGATTGGAGAAAATCGCGATTGTCGTCTGTCGGGGCGGTCATTTGAAGCTGATGCAGCTGTTCCTGGAGAAGTCGGAAGAGAGCGGCTGTGTCTACGGGAGTAGGTGTTGCGTGAGGGTTGTGATGAGGGGTCTGGGCGCCTGAGGGCTCGGCGATCTGATCGAGGAGGGAGAAGAAAGAGGCCATGTCTACGCGACGGCCTGAGCGACGGCCTTCGGCAAATTTGACATTATGTTCGACTATCGAGAGGGAAAATATTAGCTACTGAGTGTCGGGGTGGAGGGGTCGAGGAGGGGTTTAGTGAATATACCTTCGTATTGAGTTGCCATTGTGAGCAATTGCTGGTGTTCAAGGTGTTATCGTTTGAAAAAGAATCGTCTCTGTATATATGTAAAAGTCGGTCAAGGCGTATGTGAGAGGACAACTAGGCGACGAAATGCTGTCGTGGTACGGTAGGCGTGGGTGGTGTAAGACGCAGGCAGAGAAATGATGTCGCAAGTCAAAGTCGAAGTAGAAGCTCGAGTTGTTATGTGGGTAGGCGGGTCACTAAAAAATAGTAGGGACTTATAGTAGTACAGACGAAATTATTAGTCCACTCTTAGGCCATACATATGTTAAGAGTGATCTAATATTTATATCAACCACTAAATCAGTACCGGTTTTTATGCAACCCACCTGGTGGGGTAACAGTAAAGAGACTGTGGAGAGCTTGGATCCCTGGTACCCTGTAGCTGAGCCACGATTGTGCAGGTACAATTAATTAGGTGCTGATTGATGCTGTAACACCCTACTAATGATGACAGCTTCACTTACATGACCTGATCTCACGACTTCTCAATGGTATTATTCTTTATAATCTCAATTGCCGAAGGATTAAGTTTCTGGAAAACTTAACGTTTTGGAGAATTACTATGGCTACCTAGACATTTACAGTAACTTTATCACAGGATGCGATGTTAGTACTGGACCTGCAATGTGGCTGTTCCTTGCCGCTTGGGCCATAGCGTCACCTTGTTTGCTTTTTAGAAAGACCAGACGAAGATCCCGGGCCTGGATGTTACCTGCATCGTTCCTGATACTTGGTACCCTAATAACTGGAACCTTCCACTTGCAGTGAACTCTTCATCTTCGTAAACGCTTCTTACGTTCTGATACCTAACCAAACTCTTCACTGCTAGAAACTACCTAGCTATTGTCCGGGCCAACATACACAATGTCTTCCTCAGCTGCCATCATTGGCTCTACCGGCCTCGTCGGCTCAAACATTCTCTCAATCCTTCTTGAATCCGACATCTACAACCCTGTCCACACCATCACTCGACGCGCTCCCAAAGCGACATCTCCATTGCTCAATGCGATAGTCGATAGCGACACCACCAAGTGGGCAGACGCCCTCACTGGCCTCACGCCCAAACCCTCCATCGTCTACTCTGCTCTTGGTACCACCCGCGCTGCCGCAGGAGGAATTCAAAACCAATGGAAGATTGACCACGACCTGAACATCGAACTCGCAAAGGCCTCAAAGGCCGCAGGCGTGTCGACGTTTGTCTTTATCTCAAGTGGAGGCACGCGCTCGTTTTTGGGGGCTTCTTCACCCTACGGAAAGATGAAGAATGGAGTTGAAGACGCAATCAAGGAGATGGACTTTGAGCAGGCCGTGATCCTCAAGCCAGGCATGATCATGGGCCAGAGAGAGACAAGCCGTCTTGCGGAGGGCATAGCTCAGAGTGCAATTAATGGTCTCGGATGTCTCAGTTCCGGATTCAGAGACACCATTGGTCAAGACGCTGATATCATCGCCAAGGCGGCCATCCGAGCTGCGCAGTTGGCGAAGGAGGGCAAGGCACCGAGCAAGTACTGGATTCTCAATGCAAGCGATATCATCAAGCTAGGCAGGACCGAGTGGCCAAGCAATCAGACTACAGCTACAGAGACCAAGGCGGAGACCGCTCCATAGAAGGCATAGGAAGGTATGAGGTGGTGTTGAGTGTCTTACTTATTTCTACCGAAAATGAAAGATAACTTGAGTGGTTATAATGAAACTTGTCAGGGGTGAACTACAATCGTTTGGTACTTCACAAGGCGCATCTCCATGGTCTTGTATGATATATTGAAGAGAGCTGCTGTTATACAATTTGCAAGAGTGTCTGTCATGGACTTTGTACAGATGATATGTGCCGGTTGAGAGACCACCTCTATGCTGAAGGGGGACAAGATATGATGCAGTTCTGTTTCTGAAGATATCTCTCACTTTCTAGCGCTGTCTTACATGCTACTTACTAATCTCAACTGTTTTGTTCATCGCTCAGACTATTGGCGACTCAGACCTTTCGAGTCTATTGCGTACAACCTACTGAAACCTCAGATGAATGCTGTGTGACACTCAGAGTACCTGCCTATCTATATAGTAAGTAAGTAAGTAAGTAAGCAAATATGCCACTATTCCTCCGGTTCGCACTTCGGTATCGACCCTCCGCCGTGCCCCACCATTTATCGGATTGGATCTCATCATCCATTCAACTCAACTCCACCCCCACCTGCACTGACTATACTCTGATAATTAATTGCCATCAGCTTCTTACTCACTTACTCACTCACTCAAAGACTCACCTTTCCTTATTGCGTGACAGCCAAGACTTAGGTATAGTTAGCCTCATCCACACAACAGACTCTCCTAGTTTCATAGCACTCATTCTTATTATTCTTAGTCGACTGAAAATCAACAATCACTAAGCAATACTACTTCTGTGACTCTATCGCTCATAATGACCGCTCGCCCTTCAGTCGTCGGTCCGGACGCCGGTCCCGAGGCCCCTTATCCTCTTCACATGGAAGGCAAAGTCATTTCTGGTTTCGGTCGCGGTTCTAAAGAGGTAAAGCGAAACCACTTCCTAATATACTCACCTTCTTATTCCATCTTACTAACCTCTCCCAGCTTGGTATCCCTACCGCCAACCTTCCCGTCGATGAAGCCATGACCCCCTGGATCTCAGATATGGCTTCAGGCGTCTACTTTGGCTACGCCTCTCTCGCACTCCCCTCTGAGCACCCCGACGCTTCCTCATCAGCGTCATCCAACACTGCTCCCCAAAGTGGCACAGAGGATGCTCTTCTCTCAGCCGAAGCTCCCACTAATCCCCCCTTCCACATCTTCCCCATGGTCATGTCCATTGGTTACAATCCCTTCTACAAGAACGAGGTTCGCAGTGCCGAGGTCCACGTGCTACACAAGTTCACTGCAGACTTTTACGATGTGCCTATGCGCCTGCTCATTCTCGGCTTTATCCGTGACGAGAAGGACTACAAGAGTCTGGAGGCTCTTATTGAGGATATCAACTTTGATTGCGAAGTTGCAAAGAACAGTCTTGCTCGTGAGGCATGGGCTCCTGAGAAGGGCCGCGTTATCAGTGGCAAGGATGTAGGGGGCCGCTTGGATGTCCAGTGGCTAGTTCGTGATGCTTAGAGACAGAGTGGGATAAACCAGGGTAAAGAAAAGTGACTAGGAGTTATGGATAGAACAGCAGCATAGAAGAGATGCTTCGATTTAACGTATTGGTTATTTGATGTTTTGTATCTGTTAAACACTGTTTGGGTATCATACGAAACCCCATCTTTCCGACCGAGAAATATCGGTATTAACCACCGGTGAAATAGCACCATAGCTAGTTTTATATCAAAAGTATGTACTCCGTGTCTTCCTCCTGTCTTATTCATACTACGGCCCCTCCCCCAAGGGCCAGAAAGCGGTCTCGCATTTGTCAAAAGACATCAAACAAGAAAGAGGGGATCAACGTATTTTAAATCCACCACTAGTCATGACCGACTAAACCGCCAGTTGCTGGGGCCCTTGGTCCGGTAAATATCGCGGCAAGAACTATCGTAAAAATTAGCTCACAGCCTGTATCAGCAACAGCGTTGTAACTCACATTCATAATGATCATCATGGGAATGTCGAAGACATCTCGCTTGATGGTCCAGCAGTAGGTGCACTCGACCTTGCCATCTCTCTCAATCCTTGAGATGCCGTGCTCGCTGTCAATGCGCGTAACTCGGCTGCTGAGAATACTCGGTTGGATGTCTTTTGGGACACCATGTTCTGATTTGATGTCCAGACTCTGAGATGACCGGTACTTATTGAGCCTACAACTTCTTTGTACCTTGCCACGGCTATCTTCAAAAGCCAGCTCGGCAAAATCTTGGTAGAACTCGACAACGCTGTCATCATCAAGAAGTTCACCTAGGAACACGGGTTGAGGGCGCCCGTTGCTGTTGTCAAGTGTAGCCTTCTGAGGGCGAGGCGTGGGCATATCTCCCTGCGTATTGTTATCTGGCGTATTGGACCCATTGGTCGAGCGACCGCTATAGGTATTGATGTTAAGATTGGGCTCTTTCCCAAGCAGCACCTCCTTTGTCCATCCCGTCAACGCGATGAACTCTTTGTTAACAGCAGCTACTTCGCCCGACCTTCGACACACGATTGTTGGGGCACAGCAATGCTGCAGAAAGTCATCGTACTCGACCAATGTTCTCTGAAAGCATTTCTCCATGAAAATGAGATCCTGCCGGGTCAAATCTTTGGTACACGATATGAATGATGGTCGAATCTCTCCAAGGGCCTTGGCAATTCTTAATAGCTTATTGGCAGGCAGACGGTTTCGCAAGACAGCCACCATATTGTGAAATCCGGTGGTGTAAGGATAGGGCTCCTTGACGCTTTCGTAGATAGCGGCAGAATCCCTTTGACGTTTGCCAAGGTATGACTTCGGTGCTGCCTTGGCAGTCTTCGGCCTGTGTCTCTGCGCGCCAGGAACTGTAGGGATACCCGCGAAATTGTGGTTTGGTGAGCCTTCCATGCCCGCGACTGAATGGGGACTAGCTGTGGCATCTGTACTTGGGCTGGCAAGACTTGTAGGCCCAGCCGCAATGGCATAGGCGTGGGGTAACCCATGCTGGAGGTTTCCCTGTGCATAGAGAGACTGATTATTCTGGTCCATACCCGAGAAGTCAGCCCCTAACATGGGATGATCAAAGCCATTCGCGTTCCCATTTGCATTCCCGAATAGAGCCGCATAGTTGGCCTCGGTTGTTGGAGTTTGCGACATTGAGTTCTCCCGCGGTGGTGTCTCGGCCCCAAGGGCCATCTTGTTAAGAATTCCGAATTCCCAACCTGCATACTGACTACCGAAATTGAGGCCCTCAAGGTCAAAGTTGTACAGGGCAGGGTTACTGGGATCAAACAAGGCATTAAAGTCCATATTTCCGGCGGGTAATATGTTGTTCATTGGCGGGTGCGGATTGGCGATTGGGGGTTGGAAAGCTGTTGGGGAAGCTTGAGGATTAAAGGGGAGGCCCTCAATACCGACAGGAGTTTGTGCGCCTGTTGAATAGACCGGCAAAGTCGTTGTGCTCGCTTGAGAAAAGAAGTTGCTCCCGTTCGCAGACAAGCTATCTGACTGGCTCGCATTCGAATCCTGACGTTGTGCGTTGGGTCGTGGAGGTGTAGGATTGGTATTGGGGTTGTAGTTGGGGCCAAGAACAGGCCGAAGAGCTTCTGGAGGAGCATCGTGAAGGTATTTGGCCTTCTTTCGAACACCGTCCTGACATGCATCAGCGAGACCTCGCTTGATGCACCTCTGGCATGGTCTCTCATCTCCTGGAAAGATGTCAGTTTGAAACCTTCTTCTTGACCTTCAAGCACGACGATCTCAACCATGACTCGTTTCACATAAATGGTTTATGAGAAGTGCACAAACAGTCAGCCAGCTAAATACTGGTAACTGACGGACTAATGAAAGGGCCAAGCTTCACAATGGGAAAAAACAGTTCGCGTCGTGATGACTGGCGCATGCCAACAAATTGCCGGCATGGCCGCTGCAAGGAGACTTACCACAAGTCAGATGGGCCCGTTGACAGGCAAAGCAAGCCCTACGAGCCTTTTTCCTTCTTGGACGTAAAGGATCCTTTGGGTCGTACTTCTTCTTGACCTCAGTATTGTTCTGGTCTGCCATCTTTTCGTCGTCGTTTTTGATAAAAGTTTCCGTCTCGTCCTCGTTCTCAGACATAACATCCGAGACCTCAGCGCTATTCTCCTCCATTTCGTGCGGCATGGTGTCTTAGGTTTTATATACAAGGCCTGGAGACTGACACAAGGTAATGCGACGGCTGGAATATCCTCCTCTCAGCTTAGTCGAGCCCGAAACTTTGTTTAGGTTGCTGCACACGAAGCGGCCCGGGAATGCAGCTTCCGAATCCTAGAAACTTTTTTTTTTTCTTTTCTCAGTCTCCTCGTACCCCTTTCAAGCACCTTTGCGGAACCACACTTGTACAAGCTTCGGTAGCACAAACAAGCAGGGACAGGTACGTCGTCTAATGAAATTCGCGATGCGTATTATTCACAGACAATAACCCCCACGGTGGCGTGGTAACGCGCAACAGAATCCTTCTCCTGATCTCTTAACCGTTCACTTATGCGAGTAGTGAAGATGGTGTATGAACGTTTAGGGATAGCCTAAGCTGTACGGTATAGATCTGGTAGGACTATGGCGTTGGGCGCAAACGAGGCCAGAGGGCTGTATGCAGCCGTGTCTGGAGTGTTAAGCCTTGGGTAATAGTGATACCGAAAGTGATCGGTCGAGCTCGTATACTGGATGGGGCGTATTCAAGTAAAGCCAATAAAGCACCCGGATATGATACACAAAGGGGCGTTCTCGTGCGACGTATAAGCAATCAATAGTAATGCAAGTCGCAGGGGAACCGTGAGGCTGCGAGTGTCGTCACTAAGGAAGGCGGAGGATGTGACCCGTGGTGACGACGTGATTCGATGGCCGGTAGGAGGGTCGATGATCGTTCAACGCAGGACAGTTGTAGGCATCGGTAGAGGCGACTGGAGCGACACGGGAAGAGGAATGAGCGACAGCTATAGGTACGATATGGCCGGGGTGCGGTTACGGTTGCGGAGGACGATGACGAAGAGGAAAGGATGGGATGCAGTTACCCGCGGGCCATGAGGAACGGCTGGACCTAGTGGTATAGCTGAACTGCCTAGTCAATCTAATGAGCAAAGCGCACAACAGCAACAGCAACAGCAACAGCTCGCACAACGTCGGCGACGGTCGAAGCAGAAGCAGGCTGTGGTGACTGTGTAGTTGAAAGTAGAAGTAGCGTCGTGCAAAGATGAGGCATGCGAACCAGGCTCGACAGCGGAAAAAGCGCGGCGCGGAGGAATCGGATCGCGATAGTCGATAGGTAAAGGAATTGACTGAATTGGCCAAGTAAGACAGTAGGCTGGAGGGAAAGTCGAACGAGGCAATTCGCAGACCAAGTCGTCAGCAGTTACTGGTCCAATTCAAGATCAGCGAGAAAAGAGCCCGTCCAACAGAGGTCAGAGGTCAGACGACAGTGGATGGTTCCAGTGAGTGTTGTAGGGTGTGGGGTGGTTGGTGGTTGGTGAAATGGGGGATTTAGTGGGCGCCATAGAACAGGCAGGGCAATTGAATATATGGAAGAACCCCGCGGGTACAGTCCCATACATTAAGTTGCCCGTAGAGATTGATGAATCCTTCCATGGAAATCAATCGCGTGCTAGAGACCCCAGAAGTACCCGATGTATCGTACAGTAGGTATTACCAACAAAGTGGATTATAGAGTGAGAAAGTGGATTGCATTAGCGGGATGGATATGAATACATAGAAATAGACAAATACATTGTTCTTTCTTTCCTTGGTTGTTTTCTCTCCTACCTAGGAAGTGAGCATCTATTTGTATAGCATTGAAGAATAACCAAGGTTATTCTTCATAATTGTGCATGTGCCTAGGTAGGTATGTGATGTCCCGAGGTGTTGATGCTACATAGAATCTTGAACAGGGAGCATGACACTTGACAGGCCAGGCAGATGATTCAATAACCGCATTGTCTAGGTAACTTTACATGGACAGAGTGGATAATTGTTTCCCAGCCAGGGCCTGTTTGCTCAAGTACTGAATTTGCAGATGCTGGAATTAATACAACCTTACAAGGCATGGGTATCAGCGGCAGTCAATGTGGCAGATGAATATCATGGTAATAACACATTCAACACACTGATAATCATGAAATATTTTGATCACGCTTGTTTCATGTGGATTTGATATCTAGACTAACAATACCAGCAATGGCTGATGCTCTGTTGTTTGTTTATGCCTCAGCAAACCGAACCTACCTATGGACAGCTACAATGAATCCATTCGCACCCGCTAAAATAGAGCCCCAATCATGACCAAAACTTTTGATTGCGGGGTTCACTACTACTGTAATACGGTGGAGAGAGTAGCCCGCCCTGGGGGAAACTCGAGACTGTCCATTGGTCCGACGATGGCTTCTATTTGTAACTTGAAGTCCGTCGTAAATTGAGATCAGATTTTTTCGCGACTCGACTCTGTCATAGTTTCAAATACGAAGCCAGGGTAGCGATTGACTTGGCTATCCTGACTCAATCTTTGACTTGGCGGTCAAGAAGGACAAATAAACAGCTAATTCTCCTCAACTTGAGCAGTAATAGTCTCGATCCGGCTCCGACTAAGAGAGATCCCGCTGAGCCGCTAGGACAACTCCATTGATCCATTTTGTCACTAATTTCCCAGCCACCCTTCGTGATGAGCTTAGCTGCTTAGGCTGTGACGACAAGGAGATCCTACTAAGACGTCTTGTGTCAAAGTTTTTTTTTCCGTATATGATTAGAGTGGTATCTGTACCTCATCAGACAAGGGTCTATCTATTCTTGTGTAAATTTTCGTGCGACTGCAATTAGAATCAACGAATAGCTCGGGCTTCAAGTTGGCCCCTGTTGTATGATAGCAATTTCTGTCTTGCTGATATACTTGAAAGTTGGTCTGTATTGGTACATAACCTAGGTAGGTACGCATCTCTACTCGAGCAAGTACATAAAATGCATGTTTGAGCTTGGTAACGACCAAAAAGCACTAATACTATAACCATTTCCCACTAGAGACTAGCCATCTAGAAAGAAAAAATTGACGAAAAAAGATAAAAGAAAAACCCCTGCTCCGGCGACTGACACCGACAGGCCGGTGTGGGACGGCCGGTGTGCAGCATCACAGCAAGGTACCCGAAACAGAAATTGACCCCATGCAAGCAGCTGAAAATTGTAAACCATGTAATTTTTGTCTTGATCATCTCTCAGTCAAGCTATCCGTACTCTGGCACACTTTAGATGCACAGCCCAGAATATCCGGCCGTCCGGAGTGCTTTGCTTATGCCGTGTCCGGATGCCGGAGGTCAGGGTGGGGCAGAAGCGGAAGGCCGCCGCGGTCTGTCGTGGGCATGATGAATGCTTTGTTTGATGATGCTTTCCCATGTTGTGATCTCAGTTGTTCATCACGGTGAGTACTACGGCATTTGGAACCATGGATCTTTGACATCAAGGATACTTTATTGGACCACAGATACCCTAGGGTCCTGGAACTGTCGTTAACCGACGCCTGGCCTCGGCGACCGAGGGTCATTATATGGCATGTCCAGGGTCTATCTTACACATGCCAAGACATAGAGTCGCAACCTTTGTGTAGAAAACAAGTAACCGCGCAGACATAGTTGCAAGTACAATACCAGTTGAACTGATTCGGTAGGTTGCCATTGTCTCAAATACCTGGTTCGACAAGCTGGAGTCGGTACCACTCCTCGTTCTTTCTTTCCTACGGCTGCGGCTGCGGCTGTATTGCGTGACAGCCAGGTCACGGACAGCTGAGTTGACTTCTACTTTCTTTTTGCTTTTTATGGCGGGTAGAAGCAGGCGAGTGTTCATCTGGTTGGATGATATAACACTGCATATTATGATCCATACCGCTGGCCGGAAACCTAGAGTCGAGGCTGCGATAGCCGAACATCATGGGACTTGCAGATTCTAAGTTTGGTTTCGTAGGACTTAGGAGGCTCAGACAGACACCCTTGTCCGTCCTGACTATGCTCTTCACACCAAAGCCGTGGTTGGTTCATCTCGCACCTCAGCAGATAATGTTCAGTTGAAAGCCATGCAGGCTGTCGTCAAGCTGAAAGATTATCGAACTCGTACCTAGTTGAAACAGCTGACATTCTTGCAAGCATATAACCTTGTCGGCAGTTTACTAGGGCCTACTCGTATGACTTGACCTGTCCAGGAAAGAAATCGCTTAGCACTTGGACACTATCAAATCATCTTCTTATGTTTGTTGGCTGTCAATGGTCTTGAATCAAGTAATGTCATGCATGTCTATCAACATCCAACTGCATCCCCGCATTTGCCCCAGCGGGTCAAGCAGATCTTGGCTGAAGATCGGCTTCACTTCCCCATGGACTAGTCAAATCTTGGTCAATATTCGTTAACAGAGTTGAATCGCAGTGAATCACTTTGCAATCTGGGAGTAAGCAGCGCTCAACTCTTCCTGGCTTCACGCATGGGAGCTACTGTACACCAGCCTCTTTTGTACAACCGGCGATCAACCATCAGCCCACTCACATATCTGCCACCAACGCCTCTCAATGACTAGCATTATTTTTTCAGTGTATCTTACTGTTGTGCACTCATCTGACTGATGCAGTAGCCTCTCCGTTCAGGGGCGCCTGGCGTCTTTTCCAGTGGTGCGGAAACAAGGACGAAACTATCACTCATCGATTTACTAATAGTGCTCTTAAGAAGTAGTAAAGTAAGCAAATATGTACCCTGATTCGCTTTTGGTAACAAAAGAATCGATACGGGAAGGGTATCATAATAGGTTTTATAAATACCAATAGTGTAGAAGCTCGGTGATTGTTACATTTCCTGTGCATCTGGTTGCTTAATAGGGGAAATGCACCAGTGTAACCTGAAAGTCAGCAGTCTGTTTTTATAAAAAGACCAAGCCTTGTAGGTAAAGGTAGCTAGCTTATAGCTGCAGTGACAAACAATAAGGAGCGATAGGATAAGATGGGATACCAGTCGCTTATCAGCAAAAGCACAACATAGAAAGGCATTAGCAGCCAATGCACCGGCATTGTACTACGGATGCGCGTCCACATATCCCATCAAGATCAGCATATGGTATCTCATTACAGTCCTGTCATGATTCCAGACACTAGAGCAGAGTAACTCATGCGAAGAGCAGTGTAACGTGTGGTGAGCCTGTCACAGCCTCTGTACAACCGGAGAAGGTAAAAGGCCTTCGATTGAACTTACAAGAACCCCAAAGACTCGGCTAAACACAAGAAGGATTCTATATCAGGCCCAAGCGGTTAGCTGCAGTTGGTCAAGACACAAGTTTAGGAGATACGAGATTCAAAAGGCATGACCAAGCGGTTACTAAGACCAAAAACTCACGTTTGGCTTTTCTTGTACGAGTGTGATTCCGTGAATTTGGTTCCTGTCTCAGTCACAGTGTTGAGACAATTCCACAACTTGAGTAGGACGGTCCAAAGCCCAGTGCTCCCCGAGTTACGCCTCCTTGAGGCCTGCCGATTGTTAAGTTTCATAGAGTGATGAAATGATGAGATGGCTTAGCTTGCCCAGATCCAAGAATGGCTGATCCAATACTGGGCATAATCCTGTGTACCCACGAATGGCATGACCAGTCAAACGTGAAGACGCCAACAGGCACGATGAGAGCCCCCACGATCGCCGGTGGCAATCTGAACTCGAGCTGGCTGCTGCCCTGAACGCCTGCTTCTGAGCTCAGCTCGTGGATAAGATTACTCCTGATGCAGTGCCACACAGGGTCGAGTTTTGAAGCGGCCACCCTGACCACGAGGATGCCCAGAAAGGAAAGGCCAACTTGGTGGAGGCTGAAGCCATAGATGTTACCAAAGACAAGAGGGAAGGCTCCGAATAGTAGGCAAATAATGCCGACGTATGGCTGGGAATGTGCACAAGTTGATATACATCGGCTCGAAGGTGAGAAGCTGAAAGGGGCGTAGGAGAGATCGTCCGATCGCGTTGATAGCTGTATTTTCCGCCTGCTCTGTAAGAACCTTCCATCTATCATTACATGTTTCTTTCCGAGCTTGCCTTGCTTTGTATCTTAGCACGATGGAATCTTAAACAGTCCAAGGTAAGTTGATACTAACTATCTACTGTATTGATTTGGTCAAAAACTTACAGTATGTCTGAGGGACGAAAAGGACAATGGCTATTCATAGAATGCCTACCTATATTAGCAGTGTCCAATAGGTTCAACTCTAGCCAACATTATGATTGATGAGGCCTCCCATCAAGAACCCAACCGAAGGACTGACAAAGGATGCGACCAGAACATCAGTATGGGCACCTGGATCTTGTTGGAATTAAAGATATCTCTGACAGTGCCATCAGATACAGCAATGGATGCGCTACCTGAGAGCCCATCGAGAAACCGACCCACGATGATGATCATAATCTTCTGGGCCGCGGCCTGACAAACGATCTAGATCAAGTACACGTGCCGTGAGAAAATGTAAATAGGTCTTTGGCAATAAGAGTTCACTCATACGTTCGGGAAACATGGGCCCAACACCAATTCCTGGAACAAAGGATGAAAGACCGAGGATGGATATCCCCTGTGAGTTGCCAAATCCAGCCTCTATCTTTTTTGTTGTTAGGTGGGTAGAGCTTACGACAGTTCTGTCCCATCATATTGGCGACCGTTTCCTGGTAACAAGATACTGGGGTGCTGAGGAATTGACTTACACACATGGACGTGCACACAAGATAATCAAGACGACCAACCCCTTCCTCAACTTGACAAACTTGCGCAGACACTAAGGAGAAGTGTCTTTCCCCCCAGCTCATCTCAAAGTGGTCATTGTCTGGTGCATTCTTATCATGATGGTCACGGCAGGCTTCTGGCAAGGGTGGCTGCAGTTGTAACCATTCTGAGATAAACAGCGAGACAGGTTGTCAGATGCTCCAGAGTGAGCTCTCATGACTTCTGTCGTTCTTAATTGCACGTGTAAGAATATTGGCTTGTGATGCTAGAACCTCAAAGCTTTCGTCTGTTAACGTCTTTTCGATATCGTGATCCATCGTTATCAATGTATTCTGAAGAGTTGCCATGCTTCACTGTAGACTCTCAAGTCCTGTTTGTATCGATGGATGACCCAGTTGAACCGTCACTTTCCATTCAAGACACATTACTGAGACCTAATTTTATCAAAAAAAATAAAAAATTGTGGTCCCCAAGGCCTGATATACATGTTTAAATGACTCCTGTATGATGCGTTGCAGCTCATTCTCCACCAGCAAGAACGCGGCCCTCGTTCAGAAAGTACTGTATACAACATCTCAACTTACGTACGCATACATTCGTTTGTAATTGATGGCCAACAAAACCTGCAAACGTTTCTTATGATCCGATCCACAAGGGACAAGCGGCTGCTTCGGCTTGCTTATATGAGAGAGACCTGCGCCGCATAGCGTATCTACGAAGCTCATGGTAACGTATTTGAGAATCCATATAAGATTTGTGACTTTGTCATTTCTCGTGCGAGAATCATATCGTTAAGGGTTTAGATTCATGTAGATGCTGGTGAGAGGCAAGATGTGAGTTACGAACTTGACTGTATACAGTGTTCTCTTGACTCTGTTACTTGTTGAGTACAACTTATTACTGGTAACAGCCACAGGCTACCAATTGATAATGCAATGCAACAAAGCTGATGTCCTCTTCTTGAGCTACATAGATAACAAACAACATGTGTATGTGTTCCTTTCTCGTCTTTGTGAGATCTTGTCCCAGGACACAGAGAAAGGGAGAAGCAAAGAGCTAAGAGGCGACATGATGAGAGAAATAATTGTTATTTCCCCGCATTTCAAAACTTGAGCTATTATCAATGCAGAGGTATCTTTTACGAAGACAAACACGGTGAGTATGCTAATCAGCCTGTAGTATTTACTTGCGGGGACTGCATGGCCGTGTATCACGCTAACATTCATCATCTTGATGACATCGAATAAGACTCTCTTGACTACCCTGCAAGTCCCGGTTATTTTTCACATGCCTGTTGATTAATGTCCGAATAAACAAGAACATGTTAGTTTCAGTTGACGAATCACCATCGAGGTGCTGCTTCGTATCATCCATGGATCAGAAACACAGCTCACTTTCTGTATCTCGACCAATTGCCTGCCTATTCACTTGGATTCCTTCTCAAGATTTGATAGGAGGACCAAGACGACATGCGTAAATGGCGTCATTTAGTTCCATCTGTGATATGCATTTCCACTGCGGGCGTTGGTAGGGTTGTAGCTCGTAACACGACCCATCAGTCACAGCTCGGTCAGCAGGAAAAAGGTCCTGGAGTGCCTGTTTTGGGCGACTTGGTTTGTTGTAGGGTAGGTAGGTCCCTTCATGCAGCAGCTTTGCTAGTTAACGAGAACAGATGCAATTAAAGAGTCATGAGTGTGGGCGTCGCGTCGCATCAAACAGTCAAGAGTTACCAAGAAAGTCGCCAGCTCCAAAAGGATACCATAGTTCGAATCAACTCGCTTCTACCATGAGCTCCAGTGGCAACTCAGAGACGCGCTTCCAGGGAATAAGACGCCGCAGCTGCACTGCCCTGTTCTGTAGAATAAGACAGGGCAATAGCTACCTATGCAGCCCTGCAACTGCATGAGATAATTCTCGCAACAGACGCACTCATGATGCGCCCGCGACAGGATGGGGATTAAACTGCGTGACCTGAATCTTATTTCATTGGATTCTCCCAAAGTCAGTATCTATTTCCTTGTGATAAGGGACTTATGTCTGGACGAATTGAGTTGCTGCCATCCTATACAAGTTTGTCGTCTTGGTGGTGTAAAGAATACCACAAGTACTAAATGAAACTCGACGCAACTCACAGGCAAAATATCACCCAAGAATACAAAAGCAGCACAGGGGGGAGAGTACTCATGCCACCACTCGATTCAGCAGTAATTCCGTCAATTGACCCCGTTGGCCAAGAGTTCTCGGCTGATCATAACCGCCAACGTTGCGTTGCGTTACCTTGGTTTGCATTTCCAACACCACCACAATAAACAACAACCCAACATAAACATGGCGGTTTCTTTTTGACAACCCCCATTTTCTCTGACGAAAACCTATTATTATCAATAATATCATTTTACCTATCCATACTAGTCCAAACTGTACAACACAGTACAGAACAGTACAGCCTCTCCACTGGCCTACTATTCTTCAACGCTTACCTCGGATCACTGCTTTAGGCTGCGCCGAGTCGCAATCGTCCATGTTCATTCATTCAATCCACCAATTGATTCGCATACACACGCACGCCCAAACGTCACTTCGGAATCTCTTCGACGCGGGGGGTGAGAGGCGAGGGGAAACAAGAAGAGACGCGGGGCTCTTTGGTTGATCGAGCTTTGTTTATAAAAGGGGTATGTTTTCTCCTCAATTTTGTTGAGATTATAGCTCTTCAACTCAACTCAACTCTTTAAAATACCTTGGTTTCAACACACATATAATCAATCAATCAATCCTATTCAACTACTCCTTCACATAACACACTTCCCTCCAAACCCTCCCAACTACTCCCTTCCTCATTCAACGTCATGTCTTCCCAAAGCAGTGCTCAATACTTCCCCAAGATCTACTCCCTCACCTCTGTTGATCATGCTCGCTCCGTCTACGACGAGTGGGCAAAGACCTACAATGAGGAGATCACTGGCAAGGGCCAAGACTATGTCGGCCCTGCCATTGCCGCTGCCCATGTTCCCCAAGCCCTAGGAACTCCCACCATCAGCCCCGACGTCAAGATTCTCGACGCTGGCTGTGGTACTGGCCTCGTCGGCATCTTCCTCGCTCGTCTTGGCGCAAAGAAGCTTGACGGTGTCGACCTGAGCCCTGGAATGCTTGACGAGGCCCGCACTACTGGAGCATACCGCAACTTGGACGTGACAGACTTGTCTCGCCCCTTGTCCGCAAAGAATGACTCTTATGATGTCGTGACGTGTGTTGGCACTCTGACGCAGTCTCACGTTGGTCCCGAGGCTATCAGTGAATTCGTGCGTGTCGTGAAGCCCGGAGGCTACATCGTGGCCACTGTCATCCGTGAGATCTGGCAGACCGGAGGCTACGAGAGCCACGTGAAGGCCCTTGCCGAGCAGAACAAGGTCAAGGTCTTGTCCGCTGAAGTTCAGGACTACCGAAGGGGAGCCGGAGCTCAAGCTTACTACCTCGTCCTGCAAGTGTCTGCTTGAGTGACTCGCTGACGGTGACTCTGATGGTGACTCTGATGGTGACTCTGATGGTGACTCTGATGATGACTCTGATGATGATCATGACGACGACGATGATGATACGTGCGGTTGGCTTTGGTTTCTTTGACATCTTTTTGAAAAAAACAGAAACAGCACAGGAAAACTCTCCCCCCTTTTGCACCTGAGTCTACTGGAGAGGAGTATATCGACACTGTCGCGAGAGGTTGCCTCTGCTTAAGAGACACTTCCCTGACAAACCAACAGCAATAATGATAATTCTGTGAACCACTACTGAGAGTGTTTGTGATATGGATTTCGTTTTGACACATGGCCCCTGTCTTACCTCGATTGAATCTCATAGTATCTACAGTTACATTCCTTTGCCAACACATGCAGCATAAATAAAAATAAAACATGTCTATGCCCCAAAGTTGATCATGATTATGAGTTCGAATTTGACATGTCTGTCAACGTAGATGGGCATCATAAGTTTGAAGTTTGTTAATGTGTCTGGAAGTTTAAGACATAATACTAGACTGATATTAAGTCCTTTATTGATTGCTATTCCACAGAAACCAAAGATATAGTTCGAGACACGCAGAAACTGCTATCGTTAAACTCAACCTCATTCTGCTTTAACAACTTTCTCATACGCGCTGGAGCAGTATCTGGTCTCAAACATCACGTACGACTAAACTATTATTGGAGTTTTAGTTCTAAGACTCGTTCTTGTCTATGAGTGGCTTGAATCTCAAGCCAAGTCTTGCCTCTTCAGGATATATCAACAAAGGTATCTCGACTATTCACCGAATCATAAAACAGATTGCATCACAGATCCGTGCTATTCCCAACACCCAATCGGCGGTTATCGGTCGGCTCATGAAACATAAGACATCTAAAAA
This sequence comes from Fusarium pseudograminearum CS3096, assembly GCF_000303195.2. Classification (NCBI taxonomy): domain Eukaryota; kingdom Fungi; phylum Ascomycota; class Sordariomycetes; order Hypocreales; family Nectriaceae; genus Fusarium; species Fusarium pseudograminearum. The sequence continues at coordinate 2,062,872 of NC_031952.1, read as the reverse complement.
TTATAACTCGACTCTCCTTGGCATGATGCGGACATTATATTGCCCTTGCTTCTGTGTATATAAGCCTTAAAGTTCATTGTAGTCTCAGCCCATGTTACTCGTACCTGGGCTCAAATGTTAGTCAGGACCTCACCAAGTTGAATAAATTGAATATCATGACAACTCTTTCTCTTTGTTCTCATTAACTATCTATATAACATTTGACGGTGTACTGTATTATTGATCATAAATACATTCGATCAGTCGTCCCTGAAAAGCCTCCATATACTGGCACACATGCTGCTCTATATAACAATCCCATGGATGCCTAAACGCCAAAACACACCATTCGCATACCCAAAACCTACACCATATACAAAAACCCATTCATTTTTCAGAGATACTCAGGCAATCCCATCTTCTCAAAGTCAGGGACGTCTTTGTCGCAGTTAAAGTCACGGCTCCAAGGCTTATCAGGCAGAACACCAGCCTTGAGACCAGACTCGTAACTCCATTGATGGTTGTCCTCCGTCTTCCATGTCCAGTACCACCATCCCCAGCCCTTCTCAAAGCTGTGCATCTGCGCTTCGGCGAACATCTTGAGAAACTTCTTATATTCGTCACTCCAGTCGCTAGGATCAGCATTGGCACCGCGGCATGAACACTTGCTGTCTTTGGTTGGGCACCGAGGCTCCAGGATGGACGAGTCCTTGTTTCCTGTATCATATGTACCCTCCCAGCGAGTGCCCCAGCCTACTCCAGTAAGGAACTTGGCGCAGTCTGTATCCGCCTGGGACCACTCGGCAAAGATGGTAGGTCCATAACCTGTCGAACGGTCCATGCTGATCTCTGCCTGCTCGGTCCAGCCGTCGCAGGCATACTCGACCTTCTCCTTGTGGGTGTAGTCGATTTGGTTCTCGTTAAAGATGACATACTGGTGGACGTCGAGAACCATGTCGTCGTAGCCAGTCATCAAACCCTGCCAGTTTTCAAGTCCCATAAAGCCATCTCCAAAGACCACAAGTGCTTTGACTCCGTTCTTGCGCACAATCTTGTACGCATCTTCCGTCCACTTGATCACATCGCTCGTCTTCAAACTCGTCATTCGAGGTTCGTTGGCAAGACCGTAGTGAGTGATGATGTTCTTATAGCGGGGCTGGGCGAAGAACTTGGACAACCTTTCATGAATCTCGAGCGCTCGTTCCGCGTTCTTGCTGCCGTCCTTTCCGTTCAACCATCCTATAGAGCCCCATCGACCACTGTGGTTCCATCCGTTTTGACTACCAGGGATACCGTGCAAATCCAAGTTGACTCGTAATCCGTACTTGCGGCACCACTCAATGGCGCGCAAGAGATATCGCCAAGACGTTCGGTAAACGTAAGGATCGCCATCATAGACTTCCACAGCCCAGTAGTTGAAGCCAATACGGACATGGTCCAGACCTGCTGCTTGTATGTCCTTAAAGGTTTGCTCTGTGATGAATGATGCGTAATGTTTTTCCAAAGTCTTTCCAGCTTCGGAACCCAACTTTTCAGACAAGGTCCACTCATCAATGATGCCCTGTTTTGAGTCGTAGTTGAAAAGAGATGGCGAGATGAAAGGCTCCAGATAAAGCCATCCACCAATGCATACTCCGCGAGCAGGTTTCTTGCCATAAGAACCCCAGGGCTTGTTCAGCGGAGGGACATTATCATTAGCTTGAGCTGAGTCGTCCCAATCATCGTAGAGGCCCATGATCGGCAGGTCGCCAACCATTTCGTCTGTGAATGTGACGTTGAAGTCTGTTGTTGATTTCCAAGTCCAAGGGTCGAGATATGTGTTCTGCCACTTTTCGGGTATCTTTGAACGATCCTTCCCATCAAGGTCTGAAGTATCGGTTGTGTCGTCGGAGTTGTCACTGTTGCTGCTACCACCACCATCTCCGCCATCCTTCTTCTTCTGGCTGACAACAACTGCTACCACAATAATGATGAGCAGAATAACGGCGCCCACACCAATCGCAATCCCTGGCATTTCAAATCAGCATGAATACAAGACACGGGAATCATGGAAACTTACAAAGCTTCTTCTTCTTGCTCTTCGGTGGTTTTGAAAAGTAAAAGTCCTTCTCTTGTTGGATGGTATCAACGCTTCCGCCACCGCCTCTCAAATGCGCCTTCGACTGTCCTTCTTCCATAACAGCTCCACTGACGACTCTCTTCTTGTTCTTGCCATGGGTGCGCGTCTTGTCAGGGTCTCGGTCTTTCCTTCGGTGTTCATCACGCCGTCGTTCTGGTCTCCGGGATTCGTCTCTATAGTCTCGGCTTGCGCGTTCGCTTCGCTTCTTTTGGCGCGCATTCTCTCTTTCAAGGTCTGCTAGCGCATGAGATGATAGTGTTCTTGAACTTCTATCGCGAGTATCTTCTGAGCCTGAAGCTGGTTGTCGCGATCGTGATTTTCGCTTTCGTTGGCCATCTCGTCGTCGATCCCTATCCCTATCCTTATCCCTATCTCGTTCCCTGTCCCGGTCTTTTGGCCGGTGTGAGCGGGGGGGTCGCGATGATTCTCGCGTAGGCATCTTGAGACCTGTAGCGGTGTGGCTGGCTGGTATGCAACCTCTCAGGAATGAGATTTTAGCGAAGATCAGTGCTTTTAGCTGCATTAACATCTAAAAGTGACGACATACATGGAACCTGTTTGTTTAGCGCAGTCGTTGGCAGGACGACAATCGCTTATCTTATCAGATGCGGTCCCGGCATTGGCGTGCGATAAAGCCGCCCAGGTCCCGGGGAACCCGCAGCAAGCCGAAGATTGACATCACCTTCGCCGAGGAACAATCAATAAGCCCCCTTCGGTTGGCTTTGGATATCTAAGGTATAGCGATCAGCTGCCTTTCCCGCTGCTACCTATTACTACTGCAATTGCACTGCTATGCCGTCCGAATTGAATTTATTGCTGTCCAACTTCTGCCATTGACTACATTTGTGAACATTGCCAAACATCATCATGAAGCACCGTGTCATCCACCAATTTAAGAGGGCTCACATCGCCAGCTGCCCCTCGACAGCTCGGCTCTCATTTGCATTGCCTTCAGGCCGACGATGCTACTCGACACATCCCCCAAATGCCAAACTTAACCTCCCCGTCGACTACGGCACGACGCCTCTACTCGCACATAGCTCCCAAACTGCTCTAAGTCACAAGGAGCTTCCTGAACATATCCGCAATGGCCCAACAAAGAAGATGAACCTGTTCCAGGCCATCAACGATGCGATGGGAATTGCTCTTACAGAAGATGAGTCCGTTGTTGTTTTTGGCGAGGACGTAGCCTTTGGTGGTGTCTTTAGATGTACCATGAACCTTGCCGAAACACATGGCGCCGAGAGAGTGTTCAACACTCCTCTCACAGAGCAAGGGATTATGGGTTTCGGTATTGGTCTTGCTGCGGAAGGCATGCGACCCATTGCTGAGATCCAGTTTGCCGACTATGTCTACCCAGCATTTGACCAATTGGTAAACGAGGCGGCCAAGTTCAGATATCGTGATGGAACTTGCGGCCGAAGTGTTGGTGGATTGACTGTTCGAATGCCTTGCGGCGGTGTCGGTCACGGTGGTCTCTACCATTCACAATCTCCCGAGAGTTTGTTTACACATATCCCTGGACTGAAGGTCATTATGCCAAGATCGCCGGCCCAAGCCAAAGGTCTTCTCTTGGCAGCTATCCGTAGCAACGATCCCTGCGTCTTCTTGGAACCCAAGATCTTGTATCGCGCAGCTGTTGAGCAAGTACCTACAGGATCATACGAACTCCCACTATCCAAGGCTGAAGTCTTGAAGGAAGGCAAAGATGTCACCATTGTATCTTATGGTCAACCTCTTTACCTCTGCCATAATGCCATTAAGCAAGCAGAACAGGACTTGGGCATCTCCGTTGAGTTGATTGACCTGAGGACTTTGTACCCTTGGGATAAGAAGACTGTTCTCGAGAGTGTTCGAAAGACAGGGCGAGCTATGGTTGTCCACGAGGCCATGGTTAACGCAGGTATCGGTGCTGAGGTTGCTGCGGTTATTCAAGAGGATCACGATACTTTCTTGAGATTGGAGGCTCCGGTTGCTCGGGTTGCTGGTTGGAGTATTCACCAGCCTCTTCTTTATGAGAGATTCAACCTACCTGACGTTGCAAGTAAGTCACTAGAAACATTCCATCCAAATAACGTAAATCTGACCGAACCTATAGGAATTTACGACAACATCAAGAGGCTACTGGATTATTGAGCTATGGTGGTTAAACATACTAAAGCGAAGGCGTAATGGGAATTCAAGTATAACGATTCTTCCATGGTTAATCCAAGACAATACTAAACCGTTTTGAATAAATGGAGTTGTATAGAGAGACTCGATTCATTACTCCAGTGTCTTCAGCGAATGATGGATCTTGTCCCTGTAAAATGCATGAAGACAGCGATGCTCGATACAGCCTCAATCCAAATATAAGCGCAGAATCAGTGAACTAGGGAGACATAAACAACTTCAAAATACAGCCTGTCCAGATTCAATCAAAGGAATGTCGCATGCATGAGTCTATGAAAATTGTATAAGAACCAGTTTCGAGGTATAATAATTGTTAAGCAAATGGAGGTATTAGTATGCACCCCACTAACATGGCTCATACAGATCCATTTCATTGCTCCACCCAAGCTAAGCTCCCAATTTACAGTACAACCCATCCTGCCCCGCCTCCCCTTGATTGCGGCCCATGCAGTACCTCGAGAACTCCACGCTACGAGCCTCAAACGCCGTCACGTCACGTCACTTACGCTTTTTTCTTGTTCGCGGCGCATTAAAGCTCTTTGCAAAATGTCCGATATCGAAACCGTCTCCTCCTTTGTAGAGGGAGCTCCCCCGGGAGAGGTACGTCCTAAGATCACTTTCTGTCGGTGGAGCGTCATCAGCTAACCAGATATACAGCTCGCCGACGTTATCGCAGGTATCCGTTGACCGAGACGCCGTTACATAGGGATGCGTAATACTGACGCAGAGTCGACAGATATCAAGTCGCTGACGCTCGAAACCAACCCCGATATCGTCAACAACCTCACCCCCGCCTTCGAGAAGTACAATGAGGAGCAATTTGTTACAATGAAGCTGCCTGGTAGCAGCCAACCAGTGGGTGACCAGCAGTCCAGGATAATATGGGAAACCGGAAGGCTAATAAGTCGGAGCAGGTTATCATCAGCGCTTACAACTCCCTTGGGGATGGCCGATACTTCGACGTCGAGAGCTCTTCCAGTTTTACCTTCGACCACACTACGCAGGTAAGCTGCACGCAACCTTAGTAATGGAAAGCATCCCTGACAGGATACCAGAAAGCCAGTGCTGTCCAGAGCCACATGTTGGAAGGAGCTCAAGCGGACCTCGTGTAAGTCGATTTCGATTAAACAACATTTTTACAAAATCTCACGGGATTATAGCAAGTCCACCCTCAAGAGCATCGGCCCCTACGTTGACGAGCACTTTGCCAACGCTGCGCATGGCGTCTACCCAATCGAGTCGGACTCCAAGATTGCCATCGTTATTGTCGGCAACAAATATAGCCCTAACAACTTCTGGTGAGCTCCACTAGAAATGCCTGTCACCACTGAAGCTAATGCAGCGCAGGAACGGACGCTGGCGATCGCTTTATATCTTGGACCCTTCATCTGGGGCCCTCGAGGGCTCTCTCAAGGTTGACGTGCACTACTACGAGGACGGAAACGTTCGTCTCCTGACCAACAAGCCTGTCTCCAGTACTATCTCCTCTGTCAACGGCGCCGGTATCGTTAGAGAAATCTCGACAACGGAGAAGAGGTACCAAGAGGAGCTGAACAAGGGTTTCGTGAGCCTTAGCGAGGGTGCATTCAAGGGCCTGCGACGACAGCTGCCTGTGACAAGACAGAAGATCGAATGGGACCGCGTGACAAGCTACCGTCTGGGCCAGGATATTGGCAACGGAGGCTCGAGGCGATAGAGCATGATTTTTTGAAGCGTATGAATTTGAAAGATAGACCAGTTCAAGGAGAAACGTAGAGTAAATGCGATAGGTTGATGCACGTCCTAGCTCGAGTGGCATGGCCTGCCTACTCTTGTGGTTGAAATAAGAATGCGAGTCTCTATAGTGCACGGGTTCGGTAGTTGATTATCTAGATAACCAAAGCATATTACCAACCGATGCTGGTCTAGGCACGGTGTTACTCTATAAACTGTGCGGGCATTTCGTATACATAGAAACGCAAAGAAGGCTTCGAGTTTTATGCACGGTTTGCAGCTACCAAACCATTTTTATCGTGTTTGATACGTGAGACGAACTAAGCGAGTGCGTCGGGTATACATGACCGATCATGGTTCATCCTGCTAGTATGGTGGAAAGCCGCATGCACGAGGGGATATGCATATGCTGAAGACAGAGCACAGAGAGGGCTCGTATATTGCTACGTAACTGAACCGGTACCGTCTATATTAATTTACCAAATCGGTCGCAGTCTATATATTCATGAAAGGTAACAAAATGTGTTCAAGAAGTCCGTTTCCCTAGCATGTTTTACTTATCTTATATGACAGATGAACCACATCAGGTAAAGGTATGAAATGGCTCCCTCGGGAATCGGACATCGGTATCTTACCGGTACCGGTAGAAAGTGGTACTGGTATGACGAGTGACACGCAATCCTGGAATCAAAACGTCGGGTTTGGGTACGTGCATAGCGAAGTAGCGCAATCATGATGATCCGCGGAATCGGTCATGGGTAGGTCTCGGCATAGTGTTCGGGTATCTTGACTCTTGCCATGAGGTACGCTCCGCCTGATTTAGCTTAAAGAGGCAATTCCCTCCCTGAGAACTTGTCAACGTGAATTGAACTGATGACATGATTAACCCCGCGCGGTAGACGGTAGACGGAGGAGAGTCCGTGTTTTAGGTACTGTCTAGGTACTGTTAAGTGTTCATTGACATGTGGGGGAACATTGTGTAGTAGATAGATTGGTTAGATCGTATGGTGTCGAAGGCAGCCAGCAATTGTTGACATCCTGTTAAAGAATCGCGAAATATCTACCAAGTCAGGTATACTTGGGTACTAAGGCAGCTGCATAATGTAATCATGGAAGTAATTAATCATGCCAGCACGTTGAATGGTATGTATCAAACGCAACGAGGCCTTCCTACAAAATGACGGTGTGTTTCTGACACGGTCCCGGGAGGGGCCGTATTCGTATGTACAGTCAGTACAAACAAAGAAGTTACAGCGAACAATGCAATGAGAATTGACCAGCCCGCGGCTCTTCCATGGGCCCAAACGGCAGCCGTACAAGTTACTTAGCTTGGTAAGGCTGGGGGGTTTCGAGAGAATAGACGAATCACAGTGAAAAGACAGTAATTTTGACTTGTTTAATTGGTTCAGAAACCTTCTCGGCAATGGGGTCTTGCAACGGATGAGTGTCCGGGTGTCTGGCTGGCCTGATTGTACCAGGGACTCAAGTGAGAAAAGATGAAAGAACTGCATTGTAAGAGAAGAGACCTACGTGGCCATTGTTGAAGGAAAGCAGATTGTTATGTATGAATATCAGTAGTGAAATTGGTGCGAGAATGATATCGCTAACAAGAAAAGGCAACGAATACGACTACCTAGACAGGTAGGTACTACTTAGACTAAGTTAGAATTCAATCTGACTCCCATCGGTTTCTGATTCCGATGCCCTTCCGAGGAAGGCAACAGAATCAATGCAAAGATAGACGCCTCCAAAAATCATGTACCCAGTACATACTATTCGTATGGATCTGATACCTTAGCTGCTAGGTAGGTAGGTGCCCGTCGATTAAAGTCTCCCACTTTCTAATGGATCCCTGCACCGTCTGCCCCTCAACGTAAGGCCGGCGCCGCCAAATCTCCAGAAGGCCACCTAGAACAGGGGACCTAAATTAATTTAGCCCAACCAGCTTCCTTGACTAAAGTTCCGTCTCTTGCCTATCACTTTCTTCCTCCTTTCTTCTCTTCCTTCTTCTCCTCCACTTGTCAACTTCTACTCAAATCATCTGCTCGTCCGACAGCTGCTCTCGAAAAGGCCTCGTACACTAGTTCTCTTCTCTCCACGACCGTCAAACCACACCCAATACCGCAACCATGTCCGCGACAAAGGAATTCACCATGCAGGATGTTGCTGAACACAACACCTCCAAGGACATCTACATGGTTGTCCACGATAAGGTTTACGACTGCTCCAAGTTCCTCGACGAGCACCCGTACGTTGCCTCCTTTCCCCCACTGCTGTGCTCCATTGCGTCGCGCAGTCACACACATGGCATACTGACATAGAATAGCGGTGGTGAGGAGGTTATGCTCGATGTTGCCGGCCAGGACGCCACCGAGGCTTTCGAGGATGTCGGCCACAGTGACGAGGCCCGAGAGGTTCTCGAGGGTCTCCTCGTTGGTGAGCTCAAGCGTCTGGTAAGTAGAAAACCCAAACCGCCATCCGACTTGGACTCCGGCGATTGTTGGCTAACATGTGTCATTTTCTAGCCTGGTGATGAGGGCCCCAAGCGCAGGATCGCCAACTCGAACCAGGGCAGCGGCCAGGATCCTACCGGCTCCAGCTTGATCTCTTACGCTCTTGTTGTCGCTGTTGGCTTCGCCGCCTACATGGGCTATAACTATCTCCAGAAGCAGAACGAGGCTCAGGGCTCCGCATAAACGTCTAACCTCAATCGCACTGCATGAGGAAGGAGAGTTATAGAAAGGGAGCCTTTGTGATTTCTTTATGGCATCAATGCAGGTCTATGGATGACTGACCGATAATTGCATTGGGGAGTTTTCTTTTGGCCTAGAGAGAAGAGGCCGGTCGGCGATAGACGGTTGGCGCGCAACTATTACATCGACTAAAAGGGCAGTTTAGCTTACCCCGGCTTGGACATTTGGGTGGATAGATGAGAACAGTGGGTGAACTATTGTCCTGGACCGAACCTATGTCCCGGTTTCCAGTTTCTCACTTTTTTGTTGGGGAGACTGGGAAGTGCGACCGAAAGAGATAAGGATCGCATATCGAGAGACCCATCTGTTGTTATACTCGTTCTTTTGCCTCAGTGGCGTAGGGTGCCTAAAGCCTACTGCAGGGCTTAAGCCAATTAGAGCCTGCGCCCCTTATACTATTACAGGTTGCAAGGATAACAAATGTTAACGCCGGTACAAGCCCCAGTATATTTCTATCCAATATAACTTACCTTTTTTATATAGAAAGATAATAAGACCTTACTATTATAAAATAATAGTTTTAAAATGCTCTATAATGATACTAATCTTACCTTAATAAGTTTTTTTTTTTTTTATAAAGCTTTAAAATATAAAGTAATAAAAGCTAATATATTAAAAACTACCTTTTAATATTTATTATTTTTATAACTTATAAACTTACTTTTTATTAAACTTTACTATAAGTATCTTATATATATATAAATATAATTATATAATAGATATCTTAGGATTTAATAACTAAGTAGTCTAGCGGTAAGTAATCCTATTAACCTGTAATCCCTTATAGGTTCAATTCTGCAATTTTAGGTAATAACTTACCCTCTCAGGACCCCACTACCTTCCTCAACACTTGACACTTTACAACTACACATAATCATGTCATCCTACCTGGAGAAGCAAACTAACGCCTTTCGAGGCACCCTCTCATCTGCCGCCACAAAGATCTCCAACCCCTCGACCAACAAAGCCGCGTCGCTCGCTGTAGCATCATCACTAGCTCCTGCTTCGCCTTCACCTTCGGCTGCTTCCGATCCTAATACTCCTACTACCAAGAGAAAACGAGATGCCGCGCCTGATGTTCCCTACTCGCAGCCACAGCTCACGGGCTACGGTGCCGAGGTCAAGACTCAAATGACATTTGCTGTCGAATACCTGAAGAAGAAGGGCGATACAAAGACTATTACGGAAATCATCGACCATCTGAGTCTTAGAGGTTACGATGAAGAGCATAAGCGCCAGCTGGCGGAGGGATTGCGAGGCCATCCCCGTGTGGACTGGAAGCCCGACGCGAACTTGAGCGAACAGACCTGGAAAACGGGCACATACGCTCACCGACCCATTATCCCCGGTGTTAAGAACGCAACCACCCTTCTGGGTCACCTCCAGGCAAAGACAGATGCGTCAGGCGTGTCAGTGAAGGATCTCAAGGACGGCTGGCCCGACTGCGAAGACACGATATCAGCACTGGAGCGCGAGTACAAGATTCTTGTCGTTCGCACGAAGAAAGACAACCTCCCGCGATACGTATGGCCAAACGACGCTTCTCTGCACTATAAGGTCCAGCCAGAATTCCAGTCCATGTGGCAGCGCGTCCAGCTACCGCCTATCGACGAAATGCACCGCAAACTCACCAGCGTCGGACAGAAGCCCACAAGCGAGGACCCGCGCAAGACCAAGGAAGGGCAAGGCAACAAACCCAAGGTGCAGAAGCGACGCAAGGGAAATAGAATCGGAAAGGCGACCAATGTCCACATGGCGCATCTTATGCAGGACTACAGTGGTATGCGACGATAGGAATGTGTACTATGAATTTATGTTTATTGCGAGGCGTTTGGCGACATCGGTAACTATTAAATTATGCCAAATTAAAAGACAAGGAATCACGAGATAGACATAACCCATTTGCATTCACCTGTTCTCCTGCCATATCTTATCAAATAATCCTTCAAAGATGTTTGCTTCTTGATATCCTCCGACTCGAAACCTATTTTGCACCGTAACACATGGTACGGCTTCTACACCCCCTACTGCAGCACTCCTGACCTCTTCTTCCAACACTTTACCAGTCTCCGGCCCCATCAATGCCGCTCTCAAAGCATCGTCGTCAAGATTTCCCTCTGTCCTGCCTATATGCAGCAACCAAGATTCGTTCGTAATGTCCTCTCCATGCTCGAAGTGGCCTCTGAACAAAGCGTCTAGGACCGCGGATTGGACAATTGGGCCGCGAGTCTGCAGTGCTAGAGTGACTAGACGAAGAGCAAGTTGCGAGGGTCCGGTGGTGCCAGTAACAGAGAACGCAACACAATGGCGAGCCCCAGCTGTTTGAAGACGGGAGGTGAAGAGACGAAGTTTCTCTGGGGACATGATCTTTTCGTAGAGAGCTCGCTTGTCACCTTGAATAGCAAGTTAGCTGGCTCTAGACAGTAGAGGGACTCGGTATACATTTTCGTAGAGTAGGATAGAGAAGAAAAGGTTTCCAGATGACATCGAATTCTACCTCGGGGTGAAGTGCCTGATATCGTTTCATAGCTTCTTCGAGGCTCTTCTTCTGCAAGAAGCACCATGGACAGAGAATGTCCCCGTGAATCACAATATCCACGATCATCTTATTGGGTTGGACACCAAAAGGGTCAAAGAGGGACAGCAAATAACGGTTTGGCTTACAGTCGCAAATCGAGTGAGTGATGCTACCAATATCCCAATGCAGAATCACGTTGAACAGACTCAAGCTTTGTGAAGCAGCCACCGTAGATCTCAGGAACAGTCTGGTTCTGTCTATTTCCGTACCCCAAGAGTTATATAAAAAGTCTCCGTCACGTCTCCTGTCCTCTTATGTTTCATCGAGCATCACTTCTCGCCTTCTCAGGGCCAAGGCGGCTCGGAGCAAGCAACGCCCAGCTAAACGCTATCCATCATGACAAGTCATTCGATCCAGTAGAAATAAGCGAAAACAACACAAAAGGCTGCGCGATTCGCAGGGTCGAGCATGATCCCCGCCCATCGAGGCCTGTCGCTGAATATTGAATATGTCTGCGATGAATAATCAAAAAATCATTTTTTGCGGGGTGGAGGAACTGCCCCGGAAAAGCGAGCTACCGGGAATTAAACACGAAAGGGCTGGAAGATTAATTAAGATGCCTGGCATATCTGTGCTTGAAGTATTTGGGGAAATGGCGTGTTTTCGTTTATTTTAGCCCAACAGCAATGTCTTCGACGAGGTCTAGTCCCCTTCAGCCGCATGTTTTGCCTTGTGGTGGCTTTTTGCCCTTCCAAGATGGACGTCATGATGGGGTGAAGAGCTAGGATGGGATGAATTCATGGTTTGTCGATCTTACTAGTGTGAAACATGATCCCCTTCTTTTAGTAGAGGCATGTCCGTATTGCATACCCAGTTAGACTAGAGCATGCATGCTGGCATGATATCTCATCAACAAAGGCGGTCGGCTCTAAAAGTCGGTGATGGACTACTTACAGCGTTTTATACTCTTTCAGATGCTAATGTTCAAGTCACGAAAGAAAATAACGACAAAGAGTGGTTGGTTTTGATGGGGTATGTAATGTGTTTGCTGCATAAAAATCAAGTCTATGTGTTGGCTCCCAGTCCTGAATCCGTCTAGATAATAATTACACAAACAGGCCAGCGTCTTGTGCTTTCCATGATGCCTGTTGTCTTTCGCCTCTGATATGAGAAATGGAAAAACGGCAAATGTTCATTCCGGTGTAACTCCCTTCCTATGTTTGCTTCATGCAGACAATGCCCTGTCCATCGTCATAAGATTGCCGTCCGCCTGTCTATTTGATACTTGACAAAGGAAATGAAAAAGCATCATAACGCACGGGAAAAGGGGGAATCGATAAAAGCAGAAAACGACGAAACGATGCAGAAATCAATATTCCATGTCAAACATGCTCCATCTAGGAGCGAACTGCGTAGGAGTCGTTGAGTGGTTTTGTGTGGTGTGGTGTTGCGGAGATGGATATTAATTGATGAAGACAAGCACGCAAATACGGCGTCAGTTGCGGCAAGCTTCGTTCAGTGGAGGGGTGTGGAAATTCAGTCCAAAGGGCAAAAAAACGCTGGCATAATTTGAGTGCCCACATTAGGCACGGCATCAATAATACAGGGAGGGTATCGATGAGCACGCTCCGAATCGCCAAGATGACCTCAAGCATTCCTCAAGTAATGGAATCTGGCGAAAGGTCCAACTAAGCCATATGCACCAGTCCAGGCTCAGCGCTCTGAGGTCGTCGCATGTGTGTAGCAGCGCCGTAGTACATCTGGTTCATGGCATTGTTGGTAGGGTAGGCATCCGCAGGGTCGGGATACACATAGCTGGCGTTGTTCTGCGAAGGGGAGGCCATGTGCGAGGGTGATTGCCAGCCAACGTTGGCCATGTGAGGGCTTCCGCCGTTGCTGCTGGGGGTGCCCTGGCTGTTATCCAGATTGGGCTCCAGAGTGGGAGGAGGGCCATAGCTAGTTGGGTGCGATGTAGGTCGCATCATGTTGTAGCCACCAGATGAGGTAGAAGTGGGGCTTCCAACCCGCATGTGCATGGGGAGAGAGCCAGTCTGTTGAAGGTACTGGAAGTCGCCAGGGTGACGGGGGATGCTGTTCGTGCCCGAGAGGTCAACACTGGGCGACATGGACATGGTTCGCTGGCTGGGGGAAGGAGTTGTCATAGGAGAGCCATGGTTGGACATGTGATCGCTTTCAGATCGAGCTTGCGACATTCCCTTAGTCTTCGACGCAGCAAGAGCGGCGGCGGTCGCGGCGGCAGCCTCCTCGATTGTGCCGCTGTGGTGGTTCTGGTGGCGGGTGAGGGTGGTTCGACGGGTGAACGTCTTCTGGCAATCGGCGTAAGGGCACTTGTAGGGGCGCTTTCCAGAGTGTGTCCTGCGGTGGCGGGCAAGAGAGCTGCTGTCGCTGAAGGGCTTGTTTTGGTTAGCATTGGTAGCAAATAGAAGGGCTTTTCAGTACTGACCTTGGCGCAAGTCTCGCAATGGTGAGGCTTCTCGCCTGTGTGGACTCGCTGATGCACAGTCAAGGCAGATCTCTGAATGAACTGCTTGCCACAGCCGGGCCAGTCGCAGACATGAGGTCGAACACCACTGTGGATGCGTTCTGGGGAATGTTAGTGCTGTCCCTTTATTTTTCTACCCAGTTCACTTACCATGACGAGCAAGATCGCTGCGTCGCGCAAAACCCTTTCCACAGGTGCTGCACGGGTACGCCTTGATGGGCTGCTGAGGAGGAGGAGGAGGCTGATGGTGTTGCTGCTGCTGAGGCATGTGTTGCATGTGCATGTGAGGCATGCCGCCCATGTTGGGCATCTCGGGGTAGCCGGAGAGACCCATGGCGGAGGGCATGGGGTTGGGAATATGCATCGGTGCTTGCATCGTGGATGGCGATGGGTAGGCTCGTGCGATGTTGTGAGGGTTGGAGTACTGCGAGTGCTCGGAGCCGTGGGGAGAGGCGGATCGCTCCATACCGGGTTCGTGCTTAACGAAGGAGTGTTGGTATTGGTGGTGATCGAGGAGACCGGAAGTAAGTTGTTGCATTTGACCTTTCTTATTGAGCATGTTGGTGATGTCCATAACCTCCGTAGGAGCTGGTGATCGCATGCCGCTCATCTTCAATGTGGGTATGGGATGCCAGCTGAAGATGTGGCGCGTTTGGGAAAGGATGTGCGAGGGCGCTCACAAGTGACGGGTCACGACAGGATGGCGGTCAAGCTGTTGATGACTAGAAAATACATGGTTAGTGGCTTGATTATGGAATAGTATGGGTGAAGGCGACATGTTTGACCTTGGATGCACTGCACCAGCAACATTGCCTTGGGAGACCGGCAGATGGTCCAGCCAGTTCCCGAGGGATGATGTTGCCTGTATGCAAGATCCACTCAAGGGTCGGGGTCATGTCGACAACTAAATATGCGACTCACCTTTCCGCGTTTGTATGCAAACAAATGACGTGTATGATCGCACCGAGTGTGAACACGAAATCTTTAGACCGCTTTTCGGTAAGGTATCGGAAGAGGGAGGACGGAGGTCGGCCGGCGACAGGAATACGTTGTCGACAAAAGATGGTTTGCGTTTGAATCGGAGTCTATGGTTACGTGCCGGGGCGAAGCGCGCAAGGTTGTAAGGTGAAAGAACGGCGACCACAGGGGCAAGGCAAAAAAAAAAAAAATTATAGCTAATTTTTTTCTGTACCCTCCACAAAGTAATACACTGTCGATCGGGCGGTGAGGATGTTGGAAAGTCAACAGAACAGAAACTCTCGTCTATGTACAGTTGATTTCAATTTACACTTCGCTGCGGCTCAACGGGTGGTTGATGAAGTCGTTCACAGGTGCGACAGTGGAAGGGATCAGGAGGTGGTCTGTTCACAGGCCGCTGGTCTAGATGCAGGTACCGTAAAGAGGTCGGGGGGAGAGATGAGATTATAAAAGAGGATGAAGGATGAGATTAGGCAGGCAGGCAGAAGATGGTATCAATCGTCCGAGACCAGGAAGCTCAGGAGGAATATAACACAACAAAAGTCGGGAACGTGATAGATAAAATAGACCAAGAGAGAGTCGATGCGATGATCGAGGGCCAGGTAGGGGCCAAGTCTTTATGTCAAGTTCCAGGACGGGTCCCTATGGCGGGACGTGACAAGGCACTTCCGGGAGTGTGAGGAAAGTGAGTGTGGATTCCATTTGGGGGGGAGGGGCGTCTGAAAGAAAAGCATTGCAGGGCACTCCCCGGGCCAAGGATCCATACCTTACCCATACACAACGACAGGGGAGGCGACCAGACCTAGGTGAGGGCGTGAATAGCGGTAGCGTACATAACCTAGCGAGAATGGGAATAGAGCGTAGACTTGGGACTCAAACTCAGCTCAGTAAAGCGGCCACCGCGCAAAGAGGACCAAACCAACGCTTCCAATTCAGTTCACACCAGCTTAGTGACCGCGAATACCGATCGCATGATGAAGGGACCATATTAAAGGCTCTATCTAAGATGGAGAGTAGGGCAAAAAACAAGGATTAAGAAAATAAAATAAAGAATGGCCAAGAGCTCTCGGACCTGAACCAAGAGAAAAGTGCCAGAAATAGATTTAATGGGATGAGATAATGGAAACAGTAGTGCAGGTGTAAGTAAAGCAGGTTAGTTGGTGCAATTTGGACGAGTCGTCGAGTCTTGTTGGCAAGTTTCAAACAAAGAAGATGTGATAATTTTAACACACTGGTGGTTGGTAACGATCAAACGGACTGTTGACGGATGGACGCAGGTGGGCAATAATGAATGATGTCTGTTTTCTTTGGATGTATATACTTGGGTAGGTTCTAGGTAGATAGGTACGTAGGTACGTAGGTACGTAGGCAAGCAATTAATCAATCAACGAATGATGCTTTAGGTATGGTTCCCGTCCTGTCTTTGTTTTCTTACTTTCTTTTTCCTAGCCGAGTACCGTTGCATCGAGGGTTTCGTTTGAGCTGGATCTTGTAGGTTTGACTCTGTGCACCAGATCTCACAAAGGGCACCGTAACATGGATCGAAGCACAGGACGGGGGCTGGCAGAAACTCGAGTCATAGAGCAATGATCGAGGGATCGACGAGCCGCGACAGTGGAGGGACTGCAAAATGAAGGGTTTCATCTCACGGCAAACGCGAGCTGATGAGGACAAGACGGATAGGACAGGGCCCTGTGTTGAGTCCAGCAAAGCCCACTCCAGTAATTTTATTTTAGCAGTAAGGCGAGCAGCTGAGAGTCCAGCATTACCTACCTAGTGAGGTACCTCACGCCCACCAGGATGGGCACACGAGACGTCACAAACAGTGATGGCCAGAACTTCAATTCTGCCTTTACTGTTCTGTCCTGGGATGCTGCAAAACGATGCTACTCTCATACCCCAAGCTGGAAATAGCTATGTGCACATCATTTATATACTTTATCAGCTACAGATACTGGTCCCATGGAGTCGGTACCTAGCATAGTGTCCCTGAGGGAAAAGAAACGAGAAACCCTTCCACCGCAACGGCATCCATCCAGGCTACAGTACCAGGCGAACGGATGCCCTGGTTCTCGGAAAAGATGGTTCCCGTCATGCTGCCGCCTCCAATGCAATGTACAGACAACATACAGTACAGTGCATATCTACAGTGCACCGCCTCGAACAGGGCTTCCCCAGGCGAGGCGCCGCCTTGTCCAGCCAAAAGACTGCCCATGACTGGCTTGGAAGCGTCCCTGGATAACATAACACCAGGTCTTGGTCTTGCTGCGTCGAGCCATTTCAGGATGCTGATTGGGGCCATGCTGCAGTCCTTTTCATCTGTCGTGGAAAAACGGGATCGCTGCTAGGAATGGGCAACCGTCTTCAAGGCAGGCATTCCTGGTCGACCGGAGTGATCCTCAGACGTTGATCGTATCGTTCGCTCCTACTGCATTATGCCTATTGGGCCGCCGGCATATCATGCTGTGTTGTCGTGGGTTGCGAGTGGACGCCCCATCGCCTCCCATTTTGTCAACTCGTGTTTTCAAACAACGGATCATCATGAGTGAAATAACATAGGTGGTGGGTGAACCCTGTATAAGCCTGTACCAGGCGATTTGGCCATGCAATGAGATGATGTATCCCGTATATGCAAACCATCCTCTGTTTGCTTGTTTCTGGACGTTGTCATTGTTTCTCCCCTTCGGGATCGTGAACAGGCCTCTCTCTGACCCAGCTCCCGTTGTTTGATGTTCAACCCCAAAGCGAATCCCTGGCTGCAATCAATGTACAACGCATCACTCTCCCCCTGCTTACCCCTACTCGCCAAGGCCGACGTCATAAATCTTCCCTGTACCCTGCAATTGTGCGTGCGCCCCTCAAAATAACCCAGGTCTGTTCCTAGGGGTTTTCAAACGGGTCCCGTCAATTTGGGCACGGTCAGAGATGCCCAGAGCTGGTGATGTTGGGCTGCCGGGGCTGGTAGATCTGGCTGGCTTCCAGAAGAATTCAGCGCCCATACCCCCTGACCCGTCTCACACATACTGGCGGTGTCGTCTCGTAATGGACTTAGTGTGGCTTGCCTCAAATAAGAACCCACCTCTCTTGGCAGTAGTGGTAATCGTTTCCTGCGCCATAGGCGACAATAAGTGTTAGTTGTTGGTTGAGGCTAATTAATCTCCAGCCATGCGTTACGATGAACTCCGATGAAACCGGTTAGAGCGTCGCCTGAACCTGTATGAGACTCGACATCTGTAATTTCAATATCTGATCACCTGTTCGTGTTAGTTGATTGCCATTCATGATTTCTCTTTGTTCTTGGTCAGATAGTTCAGGGATTCGCGGCTTAGGCAATCGATAGCTCCCTCACTCGACTGATGCGAACAAAGACCAAACTAAGACTGCCCCTGGATTACCAACATATCACATCCATTATTATCAGTGACTCGGTGAAGGCGGTGTCACTTCATGTATTCCGCTCTTTTTCCCTGCGATAGTCCGTAGCTTAACTAGACTGTCAATGCATGCAATGCGCATGAGGCTGCCGCTCATGGGATGTTTGCTGTTCCTGGGTCAAAGGTCGTTCCAGTTACTACTATTTGCCCAATCGGATGTGAAGCGGATGGTCTGGGCGCTCCCCGGCGTTGGAGTCAGCAACCCTGCACTGTGTATCCAGATACCTATCGCAACTCAAGATGTAGTGGGCTGAGGTGGGACTAATTCGTTGGTACCTGACAGTCTTTTTAGAAGGCTTCATCATGATGGATCTGCCTTTTGGACAAACAGAATTGGGCTTACACCGCCTGAACTGATTAGCTTTGAGTTTTTTTTTTTTACTGTTTGTGACAACAGCCATTCCCTGATGTATATTCCTATCCCCGCGAGTGCCGCGCGCGCGAGATGCATGAAGAAGCAGATACTAATCGATAGAGAACAAGAAGATATCAAGAGGAACAATTAGCCCAATGTCAGATGTACAGTCGTAAAAGATCCACCATGACGCTGATGAGCGATTGGCGTTATGTTGAGTCAAGTCGACTTCAACTTTGAAAAGGGGTGTAGCAACAGAAGAGAAAGAAAAAACCACCGAAGTTCGAGTTTGAATGAGACTAACAAGTTTGGGTATTAAACGCGACAGGATGGCAGGGGCTACACTCAGGTGCTGAACGCTGGTTGGCTGTTGCGGACGCTAGACAGGGCCACCAATGCAATCATTACAAATTCGGAAATGACGCTAACTCTCCGAGGAAGGTTTCGAGAAACCTTCTGGAACAATGGTAATGTAAAAAGGCGGATCTAGCGTCTGTGACAATGCAAGTCCGAGCGTAGCGTTGCGCCCACGACCATGTCGTTCCTTCCATTGAGCTTCTTTCCGTTCTTCTTCGATGCCACTTTCTCATTCCGATCCTTTCTTTCTCTTCTTTGCTTTGCTTTGCTTTGCCTGCCCGCCGCCAACCTGGTCACTTAGTACCTAGTCTACCCACTTCCACTTCACTTCACCCCTCCTTCCTAGAATTGACCCACGCATGAGATGAAACTTATGTCCCTTGGCTGGCTATGGCTTGCCCAAGTCAATTGTTCTCCTCCACAATTTCAGTACTGCCCAAACCCAACATCTCTCTACCCGGATCCCGCTCGGCGTCTCCCACTCATACATCTTTGATGACTATCCGTATCTCTGTCTCAGGACACACGTAAGAGCCCTCTACCGGCCGCCCTGACCCTTGCAATGGCCCTGGCCCCAAGCTCCCGGGGCCCCATCTTCAATTGCCCCGTGCTGCAGGAGCATGGATCAATTCTATTTGTTCTGGTGGCTTTCTAGAAGTTCAAGAAAGAGTTACTGGGCGGTTTGGGTGCAGCAGCCATGGCGCACTATCCGCTCCAGGTTATACTACGTTGGTGGGCGAGGAATTAACTGTTATGGCAACTCGTTAAGAGACCACGCACTGATGACTTGTGGCGCAACTTAAACACACAAGGCCATCGCCATACAACCAGACAGAAGAAACCTACACTTGCAAATGGATGATACATTCTGAGGTGATGCTACAAAGAATGTCCCTGGATCGCTTCAGTGAGCCTATCTCTTACTGTCTTGTCAGAGGCAAACACAGCTCGTACACGGTTCTTAGACATGCATAGAACAGACTGTAGCTCCAGTAAGGGCCCTCCTTGATTAGGTACCTACCTATATTCCGGATTTTTGTCTGCTCTTTGGCTTCTCCCTGAGCCCACCCTATATTCACAGAAGACGACCATACCAGCTGGGAAGTCGCATTCGACGAGACGTGGGGGTACCGGAGTCTGACCGAACTTTTGAACAGTTGAACGAGGCTTTTATTTTTATCACATTTCATAAGTTTTAAGATGCAAAAAGAAACATACGACGCCTACAGCTAACATAACCCCTCATTCGTGTACAACTGGAGTAGACGCCGTCTGACCAACGACTGTCTTGGGCTGCTGACCATGTTGGTCAGCAACCGTTGACCTGATCAGCTTTGGTGTACTCTGTACTACATGTAAACTACCAGAACAAAGGCTCCAAGAAAGATGGGCAAGGGGGCGAACTGCTCCCACATTATGGGCGGTGCATCACCCATGTGGCTTGAGTTTGTCTCAGTATCCAAGACATGGGTGAGCGACTGGGCAAGCAAAGTGTGTGGGCAAACCAACCTCACCTCAAGAACCCTTCCAGAAATATTGCGCACATACCAATCTGCAGGTTCCAAGCATGCCCACAGACGTCCCCTCTATTACATCAGCGAAGCTTCAACTATGCCACTTATTATTAGAAGTATTAGGAGACAAAAGTCAGGATGGGGAGCTGTCAGTAGCGACACCATTCCAGTCAGTTTGTCCCGCCATTCGCACGCCATTTTCGGCGAAGGCGATGCACCGACCCTACCAAGAAGGTTAGTGGCTTGAAGGATTAAATGCGAAAAGCTTGGCGGCTGTGCGAAATACCTTCTGTCCTCCTACTTGCGCCTTGTGCTCGGACACAGACCTTGAGAGACTCGAAGCATGGGTGAAACAGGTCGACCTTATTCTCCGCCTTAGCGCAGGTGGCACAAATAACATCTTTGTTTCAAGAACCGCAATAACACCTCAAGGGTCATGCAGGAAGCTGCAGCATGATGTGTTTCTCTGCGTTGAATACGACAAGCTATCTTTGCTTAGTAGAGTCAAGAAACACGACTATCTTTTCAAACATCTTTGTCCAATGGTTTCCTAGCGATGAAGTTGTGATCAACTTGAAACAAAGGACTCAAAAAAATACATCATGATGTGCCGCATATGGCCGAGAAACCCAGCTGGTCAAGGCTTTCGGGTGTCGCAAATCCATTGCAGTGTCTTTCGTCGATCGTATCAAAGCTTTCCATGTTACAACAGCGCAACCGTGCAATGACTCGAATCTAAACTTGGGTCGTGGGGCGAACGATTGCTAGAACTGTCCAGTGATCGACATTTCACTACGCCAGTAAAAGAATGCAAATAATACGGATAGCCTACAACCAACAGTTGATTGTTTCGTGCCACAATGCAAAACGCATGGGGTGGTATGACCTGCGACGCGGATACTATATTTATATTGATGAGTTGGACGATATAGATGGAAGTTTGGTTATCGGTAATCTCAAAACGATGTCGTTGCTCGCTTTTCACTTCCCGTATTGTCGAAACCACTGCGAGTCTGGTCGCTGCGCTGTGTCCTCCTGGGGGTGGTTAGGTGGTCCCTGAAATGCACTGCGTTTTGAGCGTAGGAACGTGCTCAAAGCTTCAGAGGATGAAACAAATGATGGAAAGCTTCCAGAAGCAGTGGGGCAGCGCAGTCAAAGAGTGACGTGGGACGGTTGTCTTTCAGGGCTGAATGCAGGCTTTGACTTTTCCCCCTCCACACCAAAGAGCACACCAACGCAGGGCCAACGCAGGGGTGTCTTTGGCCCATGGCTGCCACGAGGGCTTTCGTTCGATGTCAGTAGTATGTACATACACTTGCTTCTGCCGCAATTAACGTTGGGCTTCTTTCATTATGTTCCCCATACAACGCTAGAAAACCGAAGCATTGCCTTTCAGCATAGAGTACCTTGCTACCCTCCAACTTGGACTTGGTCACGATGACTGATATCGCTTCACACTAGGCTCCGGCGAGGTGGGGTCTGCTTCCAGAGCGAGAGCGGTTGGTGATTCATGGCTGGCAATTTAATCCAGACGAGAAGCTCCTGAATGATCATGTGGACGTGTGCTGTCGGGGTTGCTGTACTTTGGTACGGTATGCAATCTCCTGCAGCCTCTCTAATTACTACACTTGCTCCACGACAGTGGGCTCGTCTGGTGGTCCGGGCTGAGATTGCCGTCGACGCGGTTTTAGGGATGGACGCCTGCCCGCGCGTTCCCGCATTTGTGGTACCAAAACAGTTGTCTCAGCCTGTCACCGTTCCCTTGCGCTCGAGCTGACCGCACAATGAGAAGCGTGCCTGAATAACAGCGCAACCGTGAGAAAGGCCTGGCCAAAACCGTCCCACACTTCCGAGCTGACTATCCTTGGGATTGTGTCTTGTTTGGAAAGCGAGCTGTGCTGCCCTGTCCCTCAACGCTCCCAACAAGCGAGACGGACATGTCGATCAAAAAGCTTCGGCCAGCTGTTCAAGAACGCGCCATCGCCATGTCAACTTTGATGCGGCAGTTGATTATCTTTCTCGTGCCTACAGCAGTCCGAGTCTGTGTCCATACCGCCATGTCCGATCAATGCAACGTGAACGAGGACCCCGCCGTAATCCCGGTAATCTTCAACAAGCAGATCTGTGTGCCTGAGTCGTCTCTAGACTACTTTTCTCGTGTAGTTGTTGTCGGGCAATTTCTAACGTAAGACAAGCGTAAATGGCTAACATGCGGTCAGGATCATGACAGGTTGTGCAGATCAAGCACAAGCAATTAAACATGGGAGCAGGTGCCCGTCCTTGACCACTATTTCGATCGGAGCTACCGGGAAACATGCTGTTTGTTTGTGTATCAGATCTAGGAGAAGAAGCTCACAAACTTTTCTTTTGCTTTTACTTTTTTTCCCCGTGCGACGACGGGAACTAAAGTTTATTTGATATTGTGTTGTGCTGCTTTGTAACACTCGGGACACGTCTTTTTTTGCTTTGTTGACCGCAAGATCTATACAGCAGGCGAAATATTGTAGATTGCACCTTATTGCTTGCAGTATGGAGATCAACACTTCTGTACTCCACGCATTCATGCATAAGAGCTGCACGCGTTGTACGGTAAAGAGGGAGTGTGCAGCGCGACGCCCACACCGACACGGCCGCATCAGACCGTGTATTGAGCGAAGGCGGTCTGGGAGATCTCGGGCTGAAGAGACCCGCGATTAGTGCTCTGGGAATACAATATCAAGCGAATGAACTGACTCGGCATCCTATCAATCACATAGGGTAAGATGAGCGGCCTGAAATTGATGGGGTCTAAGTCTAGCCACATTATGCGTGGGATTTTCTGGCGCTTAGCTCGTCAAAGCGAGATACTCTCACTGACATGTATTGCTCGAACTCTGCCAACAGTCGCGATGAATGATCACTTAGGCGAAAGTATGAGACTGAGTTTAGTATCAAAGCGAATACTACATTGACGTCCTCACAAAAGAGTTGTATCTAACACTAGCTTGAGTTGATTCCCATTAATTGTGATATTCAAATGGTAATTTTCGAGGTCAGAACTACCCTACAGATGTCACCATTGAATCTTGTTGGAGGCTCGGTCGAGTGTTGTGAGGCGGATTCATGAAGCAAGTATACTGCCAGAAGTGAAAGGATGCCTGTCACAACGATCTCTTATTTGCGTTGGATTGCTTTCAACTATTTGAGGCACTGATGTTGACACCTTCTCTTCATTCTCACCACTTAGGCTGTTCGCGTTCGTGTGAAGGTGTATCAAGCGCATGTGAGTCTCCAAATGGGTCATCATCGTCCTCGTCATCCTGTGAAGGTGGAGGTGGAGGAGAAACAGCGGCCGGCCGCGGGGGTTGGGTAGGCGGCTTTGACTGAGGCTTTGACATTGGGGGAGGGCGAGGAGGGGCAGCATGAGCAGGAGAATTTGAAATATTCAACTCGGACAGATCCGGGGGCTGCGAAGTAGTTGGAGACTGTGCGGCTGCTTTGGCCATGGCCTCCTTGCCTTTGATTGTAGCCACTATGAAGAGTCAGTTGAAGCCTGCCCAAAGAAGACGTCGATACATACTTCGGTATAGATGGGCTTGCTCAGCAAGTTCATCATCAGAGTCACTATCCGCGTCAATAGAACGGTCGAACTGTTCAAATGACATGAGAGCGTGTACAAGCTCGTCATTGGCGTGGAGCAACCCTCCTAACCACTGCTCTTCTTCGACATGGTGAACCTGACAATCATGAGCTTAATACCTCAGAACCAACTTTTGAGGATGACTTACATAACGCAACACCTTTCGTCTCAGGAGCTTACAGGCTTCAAAACGCTCCACCGCAGCTTGGTTTTCCGAAATGCGCTCAACTTCGCGGTTAACGCTTTGAAGCGAATTCATCAAATTCGTGGCTGCAATGGAGGAGTCGGCAATGACGGACTTCATCTGATCCTTCTCAGCCTCGAGATTGAAAGGCTTTCGCTTCCCCTTGGCCTTATCCTTATCTTTGTCCTTCTTCTTGTCCTTGGAACCGCCGAAGAAGGAACTGCCTCCGGATGAAGATTTAGAAGGCGCATGCCCAAACCCTGAGCCAGACGCTGGGGTTGAACTTGACGGGCCCGGAGCGTTTCGTGCATCGCGAGCAGCCTTTGCCGCAGCCTCTTGTTCGTCATCGACAAATGGATTTTCTTCTGTCTCTTTGAGAACCTTGGATCGCTCTTGAGTAACAGCTTGCTTCCTTTTGGGGAGTTCCTGTTAAAATGAGCATATGATCATAGGAGCTCTCAGTAACCATGACTCACTCTATGAAGTCGCGAAAGACTATCGAGTCCCGGTTTCCCGGCATATTGCGACCATGAGCGGAAAAGCTCCCTGCACTTGTTTCTCACGGCCACGTCAGACAGGTCAGAGGTGCCACAAACACGTAGACGCTCAAGTAGAGGCTCGTCAACAAAGGTGCGCTGGAACCTCTCGCCAGCATTCTGAATAAGACCATCAAGGAGGACTAGTGCACGGATCTGGCGATGGACGTTTCCATATTTGAGCTTCTTGCGAAGAGCACGAGCTGCTTCACTTGGACCAGTGGCTTGCAAAGTGATGACTTCGACGAGCTCGGGGATACCACTGAAATCTTCCTCTTCATATGCCTCAGAGGTGAGATTCTCGACTGTGACAGTCACGGCCGAGAACGGTTTCTTCTATGGGAGTGTTAGCCAGTCCATATAGGATTGTCAAATGTGGACCAATGGCATATAAATAACTCAAAGGAGTTGCCAACGGGTAACGTCTCGGTCGTAGAGTTTGGCACATGCATGAGAGTCGGATAGAGTGTCCTTACCGTCGCGAACACGCTCATGGCGAATTATATTGATGGTTTCTGTATGTGGTCTCTGTTGTGTAGGCCGGTGTCCTTGTGATATTATCCCTCGATAGTGCCAGGAAGATGTTATCTCAAGCGCTACGATAGCTCCTGGTAGCTCAAGTGTCTGATGAATGATGATAGACCAAGGAATGTGGGGTTAGCCAATAGTCAGGCGACACTATGCGAAGCTTCGGCGACGCGACTAGAGACGATATTCTCGGGCCGTTGACTGAAGGGAAGTGTTTCTTGAAACAAAGAAGCTATCAAACACGGTAAGATGAGGAAAGGTAAATCGAGGCAAGGTTGGTAGCTTGAATTGAGTAGTACCCGAGTACTAAGTTAGGCGCATAACTTACCTGCTCGCTACTGCCGTAACATAAGGAGGGTTAGTGGGGTTTGGTTACTTGGTCGCGGGCCGTGACGCGGGGCTCCTGCCAATTTTGGTGGGTCAACTGTCGTCACTTCCAGCTTTCAGCATTCAGGGTCGTCCAAAAAGGGGACATGCTATGTGAAGCTCTAATTTACCTAAGGTAGGGTTGGGCATAGCTCTATAATACGCTATAAAGAATGTCAAACTTGAAAACGATCATTTGTGACATGAAATTTCTGTGTCCTACCTTGGTCGGTACATACCAGAAACCATTCATATTGCTCAGTTATGTTGTTGCTTTTCCAAGATCACTATTGCGTTGCTGTCTTTCATTGTGGCATATGGCTGCGACATTTTTGAGTCGAGCTTCGGTATGATTACTCAACCAATAAGTATTGATATAGAATGCTGCTAGATGTACACACACGACAAGATACAAGATATTTGAGACCAAACACGATCATTGGTATGCTTAAACTCGAACGCACGCACTTCAACAAAATCGATCCAACTTACCCTACACCCAGATCATTTTGATCACCCCTCCCCCGCCCCCGCCATACCATCTCAGCTACGAATTTTGACTGTCAACAGCGTTATCGCAGCTCTGTGACTCACAAATATTTCACAAATATCAACACCGAATCTACTTACAGACAACAAGACTTCATTAAACCACTGGCTGCGACTATTGACCGCCTATAATGGCTTCCAAATCTCCAATCCTCCCCGTAGAGGGCAAGCGCAACATCCTCGTCACCTCGGCCCTTCCATACGTCAACAACATCCCACATTTGGGTAACATCATCGGTAGTGTTCTTTCTGCTGATGTATTTGCTCGCTACTGCAAAGCCCGAGGCCACAATACCATCTACATCTGTGGCTCCGACGAGTACGGCACCGCCACCGAAACAAAGGCTCTCGAGGAAGGCCTTTCACCCGCCGACCTTTGCGCAAAGTACCACGCTCTTCACAAGGGAGTCTACGACTGGTTCCGAATCGACTTTGACATTTTCGGCCGGACACCCACACAACAACAAACACAGATTGTGCAGCAGATCTTCAAGGAACTCTGGAAGAATGGCTATATTGAGGAGCGGGAGACTACTCAGCCTTTCTGTACACATGCCAACCACGGCAAGTTCCTTGCGGACCGTTTCGTTGAGGGAGAGTGCAGCATCTGCCACGATCTCGGCGCTCGTGGAGATCAATGTGATGCTTGTGGTGGACTTCTCGACCCTTTTGAGCCTGAGCGCGAACCCAGTGCTTCAGAGGACGACCACGTTGAGGCCAAGGCCACTGGTTTCCTGATCAACCCCCGCTGCAAGGTCGATGGCACCACCCCCGAGAAGCGAAAAACCAAGCACCTTTTCCTCCGACTCGACGCCGTTAAGGATCTTCTGGTCCCTTGGTTCCACAAGAGCAGCAAGGAGGGAGACTGGAGCACCAACTGTATCTCCATCACCCAGTCATGGATCGATAAGGGTCTCCTCCCCCGTGGTATCACCCGAGATCTCAAGTGGGGTGTCCCAATTCCCCAGGATCTTGAGGGTTTGAGCAACGAAGAGTACGCTGAGAAGGTCTTTTACGTCTGGTTCGATGCCTGCATTGGTTATGTTTCCATTACCAAGAACTTGGTGGATGGTGATAATCTGGACGGCACAAACTGGGAGAAATGGTGGAAGAACCCTGAGAACGTCAAGCTTTATCAGTTCATGGGCAAGGACAACGTTCCGTAAGTGAACCCGAACCTTGACGGCCCTTATTTGCCAAGAGCGCCGTAGCTAGGAAATTTACTGACCAATTTATCCAGATTCCACACCATCATCTTCCCTGCTTCTCAACTTGGAACAGGAGAGAACTGGACCAAGGTCCATAAGATGTCAACGACCGAGTATCTCAACTACGAGGGTGGAAAGTTCAGCAAGTCTCGCGGCGTTGGTGTGTTCGGCAACACTGCCAAGGAAACTGGAGTTGATCCCGATGTCTGGCGATACTACCTTCTGTCAAGACGTCCTGAGACTGCCGACTCTGAATTCAAATGGCAGGAGTTCATTGATTGCAACAACAACGACCTTCTTAAGAACCTTGGCAACTTGAACCAGCGAATCCTGAAGTTCACCCAGCTCAAGCTGGATGGTGTTGTACCAGACTACACCAAGTACACAGACGAGCGACTGGAAGAGCACAAGAAGGAAGTCAACGAGGCTCTCAAGACCTTCATCGCTCAGTTCGATGCTATCAAGCTTCGTGCTGGTCTGGCTTCTGTTATGCACATTTCCGCCCTCGGCAACAAGCTCTTGCAAGACAGCAAGCTGAATAACCAGCTTCTCGCTGAAGAGCCCGAACGTTGCGCCGCTGTCATTGGCCTCGGTATCAACCATCTGCAACTCCTTGCTAGTATTGTATACCCCTACATGCCTTCGACTTCCGATGCCATTCTTGAACAGATTGGCAGCCCCGGTCTTGTTTCTATCCCTGAAACATGGACTGGCGATATCGTCAAGCCTGGCCAAAAGATTGGCGAGCCCAAGCTTCTCTTCACACAGATCCCCGCATCCAAGCTTGACGAGTGGCGCGAGGCCTTTGGTGGCGAGGAAATCCGAAAACAAAAGGCCCTCGAGGCCGAAAAGGCTGCGGCCAAGAAGGCTGCTAAGGATAAGAAGAAGCAGAAGAAGCTCGCTCTACGCCAAGCTGAGAAGGCCGGCGAGGCTTCAACAGAGCAGAAGTCAGTCGAGGAGCAGAAGCCAGCCGAGGAGAAGAAACCTGTCGAGGCCACAGCTGTTGACCTTCTTCCCGACGATAAGCCTTCTGAGACATAGATGATATAAACTTGGACAGGACTGGAGTCGATATTGATGGCAAAAAGGGACCACTTGGCAGATTTCGGACGGTGCACGAGGAGTGATGTAAAGCTGAACAGTCTATTTATTCTTATTGTAGAGCTGTTGAAATGTAAAGAAGATTCTCAAATCAACTTATGAGGAATAATTATAAAAGCCCAGCAGCTTCGAAAGCTGGCCTGTCGCATGTGTTTTAATTTAGCACCGCCGATGGCTGTTGACCCTATTTCTACTACTGTCTGATCATGATAATCTATCAAGATTTGAGGGAATATAACACTACCTCCCCAACCTCAAGTAAAGACGGTATACTGTGTTGAATCGGGTGGGCTCTATAAACCAATTTATTACTGAACTTATAATCAATACAGTATATTGTGACACTGGAAAGAAAATGACAGAAGCCCATGGATTCACTAGGTGAAGGTGGTTGAGATGCAGTATCGAGTAGGTGTAATGAAAAAGACTTCTTTATTCCTATTTGGTCTCATAATTGAATGCAAGGTCTTTTTGGTATTGGTGTAGAACGAAATGTATTGACTTATGCCCGTCGACTGATTGGTGTCGGTAATAGCATGGTATAAATGTATGTTTGTGTCCGAAAAACTCCTTAAGCCTGTTGAGAGGCACCCGGCCTGTTGAAAGGCGTAGCTTTCCTGTGCCAGCCTGGTGCGTATTGCACAACAGCATATGGTATCGATTTGTCATGTACCCCATTTCCGTCCGCTGGCCTTTTTTGTATATAGACGCGAATGGGGCACTGCCGTCATGATATCTGGTCACTCTTTTTGTCTTTTCACTTGCGAGAGCAACGACGGATGAAGCTGGTAAGCTTAGTTCGACTTCTTACCCGCAGCACGCTCACGCTCACGCTTAGCGTAGATCTCAGAAGTGAAGGGGTCCTCGTATCTCAGGGCGAGTTTGTAGACAATATCGACCCAGATGGTGAGCAGGACACCAGCAGGCTTACCGTACCACAGAGAGGTAGCAAGGAAACTGCAGGTAGAGCCAGTGTACATGGGAGAACCAGTCACGTTGAAGGGAAAGCCAGTCACCATCTCATCCATAAGAAAGCCAAAGTAGTCACCGAGGAATGTACCAGTAATGCCAAGTCGCCAAGTTGAGGAGACGACCAAGACATTGCCGACAGCAAAGAGAGTGGCAGCAGCAGCCCGCATGTAGTCGTTGACAAGGGCGGGGTGTGTAGGTTGCTCAGAGATAGCATTCTTGAAAACTAAGTCGCGAACCATACCCAGAGAAAAGATGGTGAAGGCGAGGGCATAGCAGGCAACTTGGGAGTTTCCACCAAAGAGCTTTGTCAGAAGCTTATTGTGGTATTCTTTTGAGCAGACCAGTGTCAGTCGACAACAGAGCACGATGCGCTTATTAAATAGCGAGCTTATGCATACCTTGACGAGCGACGATACTTGAGAGAAATAAGTTAATAATGCCAGGTCATCATGTTGGGACTAAACAACTCACTTCCAGAAGAGCGGGTTAAAGGCAATGGATGCAGCTGAGACTGTGACAAGCAAATAGACCGAATTAGATTCACTCTATTCAACAGAGGTAAAGCGTAAGTCAACTCACTGTACAAACTCTGCTTGTCATAGTTGACATAGTCGAGGAAATCTTGCGGACCAAGAGCCATGATACCCATGATGACAGCTAATGAAGCACGGGGCAATGGAAAGTAGTAAAGTGAGGTAAAGTAAAAAGTCGTGATCACTGACGTAACAAGTTCACGTGTAAGTCACAAAGAACAGAGGGTATCAAAGAGTAGAGACAGTCAACTTTGTTTGCTGTTATGACAGACAGTTTGCGGAGAAAATAAAAGAAAGAGAAAACTAGGAGAGCTGGAATAGGTACGTAGGTAAGTTGTAGCAGGAGCTGCCTTCTTCCTTGTCCTACCTACCTGTCCTGTCACATGCCCGGAAGTGACTGGAAAGCAAAAGATGAGAGGACCTGTCTGGGCTGGGGTCATGGGTAGGGCAGCGTCATAATGGCCAAGCAGCGGGGATTAGTGGAGATTTCAGAAGAGCATTAACCGAAGTCAGCCCTGACCAGCCAGCATTCATTCATTTCATCACTCACTCACATCCAACATCCCTGCAACCAATGAACCAACCTAAGCAATCAATTCAATCTTCCCTCACCCACCCACCAAAGCGGAGCAAAGCTGAGCTAACTAACGAATGAATCAAGTGATCAGAATCACCAAAAGGAAATGCTTCAATATTCATATCTATAGATGCTGCAAAATCATGCGCTCTTCTCGCGGTTGGCATCAAGGCCTATCTCGCGTGTGTCCCAAACGCCATCCTTGAACGCCCAAACAATTAAACCCGACAAACCAGTCATTATCATCCCATATTTAAGAGCGAGAACTCAGCGTTATTGGCGTCGGTTTCTTGTCTTTTTGCCTGTTGTTTGGACGTCCTCCTCCTCTTCGTCCTGCCCCTTCTTGAGATCTTCCGTTAGGCCCCATTCCTCCTTGTCGTACCAGTCCTCGCCGTCCGACATGTCTCGGTTAGGCCCCGAGTGAGCTTCTGCTTTGGACCAGTGGAGTACATCTTTGCGCAGCTGCTCGGCTTTGAGAAGTCCCAGAAACAACTTATTAGCTCCTCGGCATACCTCTTCCTGTTTTTGCACATACAGAGCAAGAAGTCGTCGGATATCTTCTGCTTCCTGATCTGGCAAACCAATATCTCTATCTGGTCTTGCACCTGCAGGAGCAAGAAACAGAGGGTGAATAAAGTCGTCCTCTGCTTCGGAAACCAGAGATGCGTCTGGCGCTATTCTCTCAACCAGCTCGGTCTGTTGGTGTATATCGCCAACTGTCTGTTTTGCAGAGGTATCGGCTCCGTCAGCTCCGATTCCACCTTGTTTCTGCTCGTTCGAACTCTCGTTGACCCCGTTTATTGGTTCAACCTTTGACGCTTTTGCGGAATCTGTTTGTTCGACTGGAGCTTGCTCGCCGCTCGGAATATTCGACTTTGTATCCGCGCTTTTTTCAACATCCATCTTCTCGGCCTCACCAGCATCTTCCAGATGGGAACCGTCCGGGTCGGCCGTCGTCCCAGCGTCTGTCATTGTTATATCAGCATCCTCCGCAGCGTCTTTGCCCATGAGTTCTCCACCCAAAGTTGTATCTGGAGCAACATCGCCTGCGGTGACGCCGTTTTGATGTGGCCCAACGTCCCCGTTGGCAATTGCAGGGAGCGCCGATACTGCCTGGGACAGGGCCAATAGATGGCGCGCCATATGATTATCTGTGTAAAGCTCGACATCTGCCGGTCGGACCATCATCTCGCATGGAGCCCAGGTGTAATCGCCACACAGCGACGTTAGGAGGTGCCTGACTTTCCACAGGGAACGGTTCTCTTTGCGCACAATGTCGCAGCTTTGATCAACAAGCCGAGTGAGGGTCTTTGATGTGAAAGGCTTCGAAAGGGTTGGATGTGTCGGCAAGGCGGTCGATGCAGTAAGCGGCGCGAGGATATCTGTTCTTGTTAGTTGTGCTACTGAGCTGCATGGTGTCTGACATACTCTCTATTTGGATATTGGCATATGGGTTCAATTCTGCGGCAGAGGCCTCTGCTTCTTGAACACGGTCCTCATCTTCGTCGTCGCTGTCTATTTCATATCCTTCCTCGTCGACTAGAGGTGGATTGCGATAAAGGATTGGGCGATAGACTCCGGCGTATTCGACATACTGGCAAGGTCAGACATGAGTAGGAGGGATTTGTCCGTAGAACGAACCTCTTTGTACGAGCTTGGGCCGTTATTGGGAACCAATTGTCCTTGTCGAGCAAAGCGTGCCTTTTTCTTGAGCTTGTTTCCACGGTTGCTATAGCTTTCGATCTCGGAATCTGAGTCGGACTCTGTGGTTGGCAGGGTCAGCTAGGGATTCTCTAGGCGCGAAAAGCGCAAAGATGCTCGCGTACCATATGATTTCCTTTTGAATGCTTTTTTCATGCCCGCTATTGTCTCGGCGAAGAGAATCTGTTGCGACGCCATCGCGGGCAGTTGTTGGATCCAAGAGCCGACTCGATGGATGGATGTCGAGGATGAAGCGACGAGCGAGCACCAGGCCGTCTGGGCGCGTTTGAAAAGAAAAGCTGACGATAGACAATTGATCGCAATGCTAGGAAGTGAGGCGAGCCCCAATTCGAAAGAAAAAGTCGTGTTGGCGTGGCAGACTCGACTAAAAACAATTTTGATCGGGTGTTGGGACGACGAGGAGAAGCTGGAACAGGAAGCGAGGCTGCTCTGCCCGCCTTCCCGTAGCCCATGACCACATTTCCGGGCGCGGTTTCTCCTGATTGGACAAGACGCGGATGATAAAATGACCGGTGCCGGATAAAACTCTCCGACTGCGATAATAGATAAGATATCAGATTGGATTGTCTGTCTTAAAGAAATTAATTAAAGTCTAGAATTGGCTCATGCCAATTGATGGAAGAGTACATATACTGTAGTTGCATATCTTGTTGTTATCCTCTTACTGGAACTTTTATACTAACTGAAGTAGTAAAGTACTATCCAATGCCTCCTGCACCTTTCTGTAGCACAAAAACATTAGACCTTAGTAGCTAGCTGACTGTGTCGTCAACTTTGTCGCTATGGGTGATGAACTAGGCATTCGGGTTTGACTGTCAAACAGCAAAAAAATAAACTCCGGTACAGGGAATCGAACCCTGGGCTCCGCGGTACTGATCTCTCAGGTTATGAGAGCGCGAAATGTTAGCCACTACACCATACCGGATATTGGCTATTGTTAAGGTGGTGTTCGAGATTTGGTACCATGTCATCGTTGGCTGATGATTGATCAGCTCGAGCTATTGTATTACTCGAGTTACACTATACAAATGCATACATTGCCCGGTCATAAGGGATCTGATAGGCGTTATTACTCTTGAGCATTGGTCTGAATGTGATTGAGTCTCGTAAATAAAGTGGTTATATGGAAACTCTGCTCAGTTTCATGATGAACGCCGCAAGAGAATCAAACAAACAGGGGCACTCATTTAGGTACTTGCTCGTATAGTACATGGAAATCGAGGTGCGAGTTGGGCACGTTCCGAAATGAGATATTTACAAAACGAATGCTATCTAGTTGCCACGGCCTAACGCGAATTACTCACCAGGCACCTTGGGTGTCTAGCTTTACCTCTAGTCAGTGATGGCAGGTTAGGCATCAAAAGCACACCTTCGTATCAAAAGTGGCTAATCGTTATCTATCAACTATCAACTATCGTCTTAGTATACAAGTCCATACTCATAAATCTTTCTATATTCTGGTGCTGAAGAGTTTAGCCTGTCAGTGACGTATGTAACTGCAACTAAGGTATGTATATTCAGGACTATAGCTCCCGGTCAGGTCTCTCGTCGTGTGAGTCAGTTACAGCAACAGCACCGCCATCCTTTTCGATATCAGCTGGGAGGTTTCCCAGTGCTCGGTCTCCAAACAGAAGATCAATTTCCTCTAGAGATAATCCCTTTGTCTCCCGAAAAGCGAAGATAAGAGTGGGCAGAGTAACGACAATGTTGAACGCTTTCCTAGGAGTCAGAAAATTCCGAATAGGATACAGGGATTGACTTACCAACGAAGAGAAAGTAAAACTTCCAGCCTAGCTCCTTGAGTGCCAAGGGACTGACTTGGTTCCAGAAGGTAGAAACAAGCCAGTTGCCGATACCAGTAGCAAAAGCACACCCCTTACTTCTTATCTGGTAGGGCATGATCTCGGCCATGTAAGTCCAGCTGACGGGACCAAAAGACAGAGAGAAAATGACCGTAACACAAAATAAGAAAGCAACACCAGCGATGCTGAGGCCATGGTGGGTACCGTCGACATTTTGGCTGTTGACAACGCTCTCCAAGACTAGAGCGATGGAGATGGCAATGATGCCATAAATAAGAGGTCGTTTTCGGCCGATCCTATCTGAGATCAGAGTAATAAAGACCAAATCTGCGCAGCGTTAGTAGAGTGTTTTGGAGAGAATTCTGTCGTGTGATTAGGGGCTCTTCGCTTACTTGCAAGAGGGCCGGTGCAATTGTAGATTCCAGCGACAAGTAGATTTGTCTTGCCAGTGATTCCAAGACTCTCATACATGATGGTTTGATAATATCTTGTCTTATGTTAGCGATGCTACGGTAGATGCTGTTTGAGAAAGGTAGAGTTGAGAGGTGAGAGTGAGGAAACCACGTACCCGATCACATTGATTCCTAAAATCAACGTTAGTAACTCTTCTTTGAATAGGAGGTGTGGGCTGAATGATATCAACTACCGCGAGGAAGCCCTTACCAGTGAACTGAGTGAATACTTGAACCAAGGTCCCGAGCATGAGTCTCTTCCGCCACTGCGGTACCTTGAACATAATCAACCAGCCTGGTGCAGTAGCTAACTTCTCAGCATCGATAGTGAGTTTAATCTCATTAAACTCGGACTTGATCCATTCCTCATTTGAGCCATTGAAGTGTAGCTTTCGGAGTGTTCTCATGCCGTCGTCTAACTGATCAGTAGCAATAAGATGACGAGGAGTCTCCGGAAGCCAGAGCATGCCCAAGCACAGCAAAACAGAAGGTAATGCCTGGAATGCAAGAGGGAACCGCCATTGGAAGGACGAAGTATCTGGCATGTGATGACTGCCATATCCAACCCATGTAGACACGATGAAGCCGACTCCGATCATTTGCTGGGCAAGTCCAACAATGAGACCCCGGTTCTTGGGGCTTGCACACTCCGATTGATATACCGGGACTAAAGTCCTTGTTAGTCATATGAGCCTAACTGATCGCATATGAGACTTACCACTCATAGAGAGCAAGCCAACAGCGAAGCCAGCAATGATTCGTCCAACCAACATCATAGCAAGACTAGGCAATGGATCAGTCAAAAAAGCACGTCAATGGCAGTTAATCGAACACATACTGATACGCAGCAGCTTGAAGGATTGCACCGATTGTGCAAATGAAGGCACCGATACCGATAGTCTTCCTTCGGCCGAACCTGTCCATGATGACTCCTCCAAACAATGCTCCGAATACAGCCCCTCCGCTGAATGTAGAGTTGATAGCACCTATGATGGAAGAAGTAGATGTAGTATCGAAATAGTTCTGGAAGTGCTTCGAGGCGATGACATCAGTCATGACACCAGAGTCATAACCGAAGAGAAAGGACCTAAATCCAAGCAATAAGAATTATTATACACGACAAATGCATTGGAAATTCCATCCATAAAGGTAAAAGATACGTACCCGATGGCTGCAAAACAAGCCAGACCGATGTTATAGGCTTTCCCCATGATGATACCCGTATAGTTATTTATGCAAGTGACTGAAATGTGTTGTATTGAGTAGTTTAAATCTCGAGGGCGAGGTAACAAAGAGACCTTAGAGTGATCAACAGCGGCTCAGGAGTCTATTTGTATGGCTACCTCTCCTAAAGAAATAGTACCATGATCAATATCCCCCATGATGTTGATCATTGCGATCCCGGTGGTCCCACATGCTCAAGTCTACAGGGAGAGCCAAAGGGATGTCTCGATAGCGGTCACATCACCGAGGAATGGGGTGTAAAAGTAATCACGCAAGTACCAACTTTCGTTATGTTCAGAAGCGGCCAGCATGACTGGTAAGGCTTTGTTTACGGGGTTCTCCGTATATTTTCAATCATAAAATGCTTTATAGGACAGAAAGACGTAGTACGGCACGCGAAGGCCGAGTCATGATGGGTCTTGCATGGCTCCCCTGAGGTGATCTTAGGCCGGCCCCGTGTGGTCGGAGAAATAGTATGCCATCTACTCCTTGTCGTTGCCAGTTGTTGACTCACTGTCCCGGAGAAAGCAAGACTAGTATTTTCCAAGACTGAGGCAAAGGTTATTGCTGTATTTCTGTTTCTTGATGTGAAAATTGAACCACAATGATGGTCTGATCAGTCATTGGGCCATATCATATGTCGTTCTGACAGCCACATCTACGATAGATTCGGACGAGACAGGACATCGGCGTATAGCCTTTGGTCTTGACCCTTTGTAATCCGGCTAAATGAGAATTCGCATGTGTATGTAGAATGAATCTAGTCAAGGTATCTCTGATCCCTCTCACTTTCACTTACAGCCGGACCAATCAGGTCTCTGGTCGGGGCTTGATAGACCGTACCCGAACGCAGATCATAAGATATGTGGATAGCTCATCCTTTCTCATTCTGGCATATTTTTAATACCATACGATAGTTGAAGATTCAATGAGGGACACTGAGTTATAATTCTCGTAGATCAACGCTAGGTCAGTTGCGCGGACCCGGCGGCATTGGGGATACCTACCAACCGATACTGCAAAAGTCATACATGAAATAATATAGGGGCCAAAGGAAATGGCTATTCCATTGTGATCTAGATTATTACTGTAGTATCAATGTTAACTGTGGCATACCCTAGAAATTCTTACGAATGAGCGTAGAGTGAGGATTTTGCTGACTTAGGTTTATCGATTAAACACATCCCCAAGTCCACATAGGACCCCCAAACTTGGGTAATCGATGAATTATGACCTCTAACTAGGCATTGCAGGGCTTTTTGATCTGTTGTGTCAATCTTGAACCTGCTGTGTATGAATCCATACTAAGCTTTTGATGCTTCTCATTGATTAATAAGCCCGCCTCACCCTGCTCTCTCAGTCCACGATTGTACTTGACCAATCATGTAGCATTGCACCGCCTAGATTTTCCCTTTTGGGTAACCCCCAACGCCCTCGATCTCGCTTTGATAGTGGAGTCTCAGTGGGGGCAAGTTCATTAATTTCGAAGGATGATGGAGAAGAGGACTATTGTGCTCTTTGAATTGTTAGAGTCACGACAGAGCTTTAGACTACCCAATATTGAGTGACGTGAGGACCGAGATTTGTGTTGGCGCTGACCACCAGCTCCCACATGTTTCAACTCTGGGATGTACAGCTTCGAGTACAGAAATCGTGCTAAACAAAGCTGCTTGCGGATTCCTACTTGACCAATGGCCAGAATATCGGGCTAATAGATACCGAGCTTAATGGCCGTCGTCTCCAAGACCGACGGATTCTGACCCAGATCGTTATTATGGAATTTAAGTAAACTTTGAGCAGGACATCTTACGAAGTACTAAAGCGTGGATAGAGCACAGTTCAGTCATTGGAGTCAAGCTTATTCGTTGAGGATAGAGCCATGTCTACATATACAATCTTCTTAACGTTGTTCTACTTACAACGACTCAATCGAAACAGGAGAATCTCCCTTCAAGTCACGACCCTTCTCCGTGACCTTGCAGTCGCCATTGAGCTTGTCAGTACCCTGAAGCTTACCATCATCACTAACAACAAGCTCAACAACAGTGGCCCCCTCGCCATTTACTACCACGGCCTTCGAACCAGGTGAAGTTTGGTACAGACCAACCTCGACGTTGCTAGCAAAGTCATACGCAGCGCCAACCTCCTTACGGCTGCCAAGGACAAGAACTGTGTTCTCGCGGACATATAAAGGCAAGGTGCCAAATGCGTGCTTCTCTCTGAACCAACCGGGGCCAGACTTGACTTCGTTGGTAAAGTAGGATGTCCACTTGCCCTTAGGCAGGTAGAACTCTACTTCACCAGACTCTTCATAAATGGGAGCTGCCAGGAGTTGAGATCCAACCATGAACTGGCGGTCAAGGAACCACGATGTAGGATCATCGGGGAACTCAAGGGCAACAGAGCGAAGAGACATGGGAATACCACCCTCGATAGACTCGATCGCTTGTGAGAAGATATACGGCATTAGACGAGTCTTGAGTGCGGTCCATTTAGATAGGGTCTTTGAGCATCCTTCTTCAGTAGTGTCATCGTCGTCGACAGTCCAGGGTACACGATAAGAGTTGCTTCCATGAAGTCGACTGTGACTACACAAGAGACCCATAGCAACCCACCGCTTGTAGATCCATGGCGGGGGCTTACCCTCGAAGCCACCAATGTCGCAGCTCCAGAAGGTGAATCCGCTCAGACCCATGGACAGACCACCGCGGACAGATTCAGCGAGAGCCTCAGGGGTAGACTCACAATCACCGCCCCATACAAGAGGGAATCGCTGTGTTCCAGCGCAGGCAGCACGAGCGTAGAGGACGGCCTCACTGTCGCCGTATCGCTTCTGAAGAGCTTCGTAGACAAGCTTGTTGTACGCAAAGGCATAGTAATTGTGCATCTTGTGAGGATCAACCGTCGGATCGTGCCATTGGACGTCAAGAGTGGGAATGCGCTCGCCAAAATCGGTCTTGAGGGCATCGACACCCTTATCGAAGAGGCCGTTTAGGCACTCGACATACCAAGCACAAGCCTCGGGGTTTGTGACGTCCAGAAGACCCATACCAGCCTGCCACAGATCCCACTGCCAGATATCGCCATTCTTGCGTTTGAGAAGATAACCTTTCTCGGCGGCATGCTTGAAGGCAACACCAGCTTGGCCAATATAGGGGTTAATCCAGACGCAGACCTTTTTGCAGAGGCCGTTTTCTTTAAGACGTGAAATCTGGCCCTTGGGGTCAGGGAAGCGCTCTGAGTCAAAGATGAAGTCTGTCCATCTGAATGCTCTCATCCAGAAGCAGTCGTAGTGAAACACATCAACCGGCGAGCCTCGGGCCTTCATACCCTCGAGGAAAGAGTTAACAGTGGCTTCATCGTAGTTTGTGGTAAAGCTAGTTGTCAACCAAAGACCAAAACTCCAGCTGGGGACCTTGTTGGCCTTTCCGGTGAGGACTGTGTACTTTTTGAGCACATCTTTGGGGCCATCGCCGTAGATGATGTACATCTTGAGGCGCTGTCCTTCAATAGTGGTTTGCACACGACAACATCGCTCGCTTCCAATTTCTAGATCGACCTTGCCCGAATAATCGATAAATACTCCATATCCGCGGTTGCTCATCCAGAAGGAGACGTTTTTGTAGGCCTGATCACTCGACGTGCCACCATCCGCGTTCCAGAGAATGACGTTTTGTCCGACCTTGTTCCAGGCACCGAACCGCTCGCCCAGGCCATGAACAGACTCACCAACGGACAGAGTTGTCTGCATAAACATGTAGTGTTTGAAGTCTCTCATGTCTCCAGTCTGTATTTGCGAGGTAGGAGCAGGAGAATAGGCAAAGCCGGTACTGCGGTTGCCGAGATTCGTGAGGTGTTTTTTGCCATCAGAGCTGTGGAACTTGATGTCAAAGTTGTGTTGATCAGGGTGAATAGTTGCAGACAGAGAACCAGACCTAAGAGTGGTTCCCTTGTCACTCTTTTGGATCTTGCCTTCGACCTTTGGCTGACCACCCGGGAAAAGATCAAAGTTGGGGCCAATTCGTTGGGCACCAGCCCAGTGTGTGCTCTCAATAGATATGATGCCGTCCGCCTCGGCTTTGATATCGATGGTAAGAGTAGGCTGGTTGAGGCCATCGCCACGAGTGCGGATGTGCTTTGTCGGGCACAGCAAGCTCAATGCCTGTTGATCTTGACTGGGAGTGATTTCGTAGACATCTTCGGCATATTCGGTACGAAAGTTCTCGGCAGGCAGCCACATACCATCGCGAAGATGCATTTTTGGTGTTTAGGAGAGCAGAGTATAGGTCTCAATTGGTGTGTAATGAAATGTAAGTGTTAGAGAGCTCGCTCCAAGGAAGAAGTAGTTGTTTGAATGAGATACGATAACAATTCATCCGGTGCAGCATCATCCTTTGATTATGGAGATCATCCCATGTTTCCCCTCTTGACCCCACCATCTTGTCATGACATTGACGTTGACAGGTGAAGACATAAATGTTGATGATACTCTAGAGCATGGATTGAGAGAGGATCAAGGGTCCCCTGCGAGATGATCGACTGGTGGATAAATCAACGGGCACTAGAAGCACCCCCGGCTAAATACAGGGAGTGAACATGCGGGGTTTACAAGGAGGAGCCACTGTAAGTCACCCAGTTAGTGTTCAACCTGACTGAACTAACGGCTGCTGGGCCGTTGAACCTTGAGCCTCGGGCTCGGTTCAACTTAGACCGACGTCCAAACTTCCTCCCAGTTTCAATGTCGTAAAATGATCTGCATACATGACTTCTGTACCCTGACCAATTCTCGTCAAGGCTGGCTTTTGTTCTCCATGCCACACATTTCTTGACAAATACATATTGCGCTGCGTCAGTGCTAGGATCTTCGGCTCGTCTATCCATCTGATCCTGAGATCATATACCGGTCCAATGGTTGACTACACACCCTTATTCTGCTCTGATCTCCCCCCTGTTTTCATAGCAACTTAAAAACAAATCCACGAATCCCAATGCCTTGCCCATCTCCTTCTCCCTGTCTTCTGCCCCGCATTCTTCGGGGATTGCAAAGCCCACCATGTCATGATCTGCCCTGTGCTTCGGTCGTAACATCCCTAAAGACCATTCGTCACATGAACTAACACGAATTGAACCCGAAACCAAACTCACATGCATTGTAGGTGGACAGGATCGTGAACCTATGCCTTGCGGCACGAGAACAGGGGACTATTGTCCAGGCTACACGGTTAATTGTGAAGAGCCAAGGTTCTTTTGGCTCTACATAAACTCATGTGGAGCCCGCCTTGCTAAAGTCTATAGCTTCTAGGTAGCTTCCTTCTTGTCTTCAAGTCTTCCAGAATGAAGCTCTCTGCCTATGTTTGTGCCGCTGTCCTGGCCACGGCCGGACAAGCTGCCAAGGATAAGCCAGTCTACAAGGACGCCGAAGCTTCTGTCGACGACAGGGTCTCGGATCTCCTCAAGCGCATGACTATCCAGGACAAAACAGCTCAGTTGATCCAAGGTGACATGACCAACTATTTAAACCTGACTACCGAAGCTGTCAACAAGACTGGCTTGGAATGGAATTTCAAGTACCGTGCCAATTCCATCTGGACCGGCTTGTACGCGAACATGACTACTATCAAGAAGGCTGCCAAGGTGGGACAGGACTATCTCATGAAGGAGACTGAGCTTGGTAAGTTGGGATGCTGGTTCAAGTTTGGGTTGTGTGATCTAACAGATCATAGGAATCCCTGCCTTTATCCAAAGCGAAGGTCTTCACGGAGTCTTGATCCTTAATGGAACCATTTTCAACTCCCCTATCGGCATGGGATGCTCATTCAACCCGGAACTCATCAAAAAGATGGCCGATATTATCGCTACAGAATCTCGGGCTGTTGGAATCAACCAGCTCTTCTCTCCTCAAGTAGATCTCGCCCGAGAACTGCGATTTGGACGAGTCGAGGAGTGCTTCAGTGAAGATCCTTACCTGTATGTTCTCTCTTACGGTCACTTCAGGACGACTGGATATGCTAAATCTCGTGCAGCGCTGGAGAAATGGGTTACAGTTACGTCAAGGGCCTTCAGGCTGGAGGAGTATCAGCTATGGTCAAGCACTACGTAAGCCACATCTACCACCATTCCACCATCAAACTCGATAGCTAATAGTGTAGGCTGCGTTTGCTACACCCGAGCAAGGTATCAATACTGCCCCTGTGCACGGTGGTGAGCGAGAGCTGCGGTCTCTCTACCTCCCCCCCTTCAAGAGAGCTATTATCGATGGTGGTGCAACTTCCATCATGTCTTCGTACAACTCCTATGACAGTGTCCCGGTTGTCTCAGACTCCCACCTCCTCACTGATATCCTTCGAGACGAATGGGATTATAAATACTATGTTATCTCCGATGCCGGCGGAACTGCTCGTCTTGCCCAAGCATTCCACGTCTGCCCCCTCGAAGACGATGAGTGCATTACTCTTGAGGTGAGTTTCTTTCTGCAACATAGTAAGTCCTCTGCTAACGAGCTATAGGCCCTTCCTGCTGGTAACGATGCCGAGATGGGCGGTGGCTACTGGAGTTTCGAGATTATCCCTGAGCTTGTTAAGGCTGGTAAGCTGGACGAGAAGATCGTCGATACAGCCGTTTCTCGAGTCCTTCGTTCCAAATTCGAGATGGGCCTTTTTGAGAAGCCCTTTACTGGTGTTGCCGACGACAAGATCTGGGATTATGTCAACACCAAGGCTCACAAGAAGGTAGCCCGACAGCTCGATGCTGAGAGTATCGTTCTCCTCGAGAATCATGAGAACGTTCTTCCATTGAAGAAAGACGCCAATGTGGCAGTTATTGGCCCCATGGCCCATGGCTATGTCAACGTAAACAACGCCCTTGCCATCTTGGACTGAAATTTTACTGACATCAAATAGTACGGCGACTATGTTATTCATACTGCTATGACCAGAGGTGTCACTCCCTATGATGGTATCAAGGCTGCTAGCAAAGGCAAAGTCACATTCACCCAAGGCTGCGAGCGGTGGTCCTCAGACGAATCTAAATTCGAAGATGCCGTTGCTGCTGCTGAAGCCGCCGATGTTGCTGTAGTTGTCGTCGGAACCTGGACTCGCGACCAAAATGAGCTCTGGGGTGGTCTCAACGCCACTACCGGTGAGCATATCGATGCCAGCAACCTGAACCTCATTGGTGCCATGCCCAAGCTCGTCAAGGCTATCATAGACACTGGAAAGCCTACTGTAGTTGTTTACAGCTCCGGAAAGCCTATCACTGAGCCATGGATCTCTAAGGAGGCTGCTGCACTTGTTCAACAATTCTACCAATCACAGGAGGGAGGCCATGCTCTTGCGGACATTCTCTACGGTAATGTTAACCCCTCTGGAAAGCTTTCCGTTAGCTTCCCTTACGACGTCGGCACTACGCCCATCTACTATGATTACCTCAACTCTGCTCGTGCCTCTCCCAACCCGGGCAAGATTTACGAGAACGGCACGCTCGAGTTCGGTAGCAACTACATCCTTGAGAACCCTGAAGCTCTTTACACATTCGGCTACGGTCTATCATACAGCAAGTTTGACTTCTCCAAGATCTCTGTCTCCAAGAAGAATGTAACATCATCCGACACAGTCACAGTTTCTGTCAACGTCAGCAACAAATCTAAGCGCGATGGCTCCGAGGTTGTTCAGTTGTACGTCAAAGACATGCTTTCCTCAGTTGACGTTCCCCGATACCAGCTCAAGGGCTTCAAGAAGGTTGCTGTCAAGGCTGGCAAGACCGAAACTGTCAAGATCGATCTCAAGGTTGAGGAATGGGGTCTCTGGAACCGGAAGATGAAGTATGTTGTTGAGCCTGGAGACTTTACTGTCTTTGTAGGAAACTCCAGTGAGAACTTTATGGGCAATGTGACGGTCACTGTCGCCTAAGCCTAAGCCTAATTACAATAGGGGAGGAGATACCACAATAATCAAGTATACTTGCCGATCCAGGCTTGTTCAAGGCATCATGATGATTGCGAGCATTAGTCCCTGGCTCTGAACTTTCTGGTGTCTGATTGAAGTCCCAAATCTTGACTAGTATCCGGTATGGTGTAGTGGCTAACATTTCGCGCTCTCATAACCTGAGAGATCAGCACCGCGGAGCCCAGGGTTCGATTCCCTGTACCGGAGTT